>NW_020653200.1:13196555-13402925 GCF_003589595.1 Hyposmocoma kahamanoa | reverse complement strand
GTGCGGCGCTGCTCATCCCACCGGCTACACACCTCTAGGGTGTGCTGAGCGGTGTCATCCGCAGCGCCGCACTCGTGGCACGACGGGGACGGTTCCCTCCTCGCCACCTTGTGCAGGTAGTGACCGAAGCAGCCGTGCCCGGTCAGCACCTGCACAAGGTGGTACGACAGTGGCCCGTGGGACCGGTTTACCCACTCTACGAGGACAGGGCGGATCGCCTCTATGGTACGAGCGCCATAGGGGGGATCCGCCAAGCCCTCTTTCCACCGGTCCCGCATGCGCTGCGCCGCGAGGCGGCGCTCCCGCTCCACCTCTTGGGGAGCGGGTCGCTCGCCTCGGTCCCTCATTCCCCGCCGGTAGGTGCGGACCTCCGCCAGGACCTCGGCTTCGAGGTCCCACGGCGGAGTACCGGCGAGGACGCATGCGGCAGCGCAGGCCACCGTCCTGTACGCCCTGCACATTCGCAGGGCGACCACCCTCTGGGGCCTCCTCAGCAGCGCCTTCGTCGCCGCTGATATGGCCCCACTCCAAATGGGAGCCCCGTATAAGGCCATACTCCGAGTCACCCCGGCGTATAGCCTTCTGCATGGGGCTCCCGGCCTCCCGAGGTTGGGCAAGAGCCTGCTCAACGCCGATGCGGCGCCCACTATTCGGGGAGCAAGTTGCCGGAAATGCTCCCCGAAGTTCCATCGCCGGTCCAGGACAAGTCCCAGATATTTCATCTGGGACTTGACCGGGACCGATACTCCCGCGATGGAGATGTGGGCGCCTGCCGGCACCGCCCAACCTCTACCCCTCCCGCCGAAGACGGCCACATCCGTCTTCGGCACGGCGACCTCGAGCCCCAGCAGTTGTATTCGGCGGACCACTATGTCCGCCGCTACTGAGGCTCTTCGGGCCGCCTCCTGGAAGGTGGTCCCCCGGACAGCCACCAGCGTGTCATCGGCGTACGCGCCGGACATCGAACCTGGGACCTCTGCGTGGCAGTCCGGCATGGTAACCGTTCGGCCACAGAGGCAGTTAAATGGCAAAAAATGGAACTTAGATTAACATTACAGATTTAATCAATACAATTGTAATATAACACACACACAACACAAAATGTAATCATGTTGTAAACGAAAACAGAAATCGAAAAATAATTCAAGTGTTGTAGACGAAAAACGAAAATAGGAATTGAAAAAAAAATCAAATGTTGTAAACGAAAATAGAAATTGAAAAAAATATAGTAAACGAAAATAGAAATTGAAGCACTAACAAATTTCACACATGCATGGAGTCGAGTATATTTAAAAAGGTGCCAAAACAAATAAGGGATTTAGTTCCACTTTAATATAAGCTGAAAGTTTTTTTGAGTCATAATTTATTGTTTAATGGGTACTTCCTTTACACGCGCTTGTTGTTTTGTCGGCAGTAACTCGTCAGGGATTATTAACTTATGTGAATGATACATGGCTGCGATCAGATGCTCTGGCTCGGTGCATCCCACTATTAAAGGCTTTGGATAAACAAAGGATTAAGTTATCGCCCTAAGACCGACGTAATCCATACGGATGAGGTGGTTGTTCACCTTCAATCCTCGGAAAAGTGATTTGCGGTGTATCTGACTCAGTTGTAGAGTATTCTTTAAATAAATATTATTCGTTAAAGATGCGAATTTGTATTATGTCCCAAATTATCTTTCTTAAAATGATCACTGTAAAAGAAAGACGTTAGTAGGTTGACGACACAAACTTACAGCGCGAATAGGAATGGAATCATGGGGAGAGATAGACGTCGGTTAGATGTGGATGTCCTAAAAGGTCAGGTTAAATGTACCAAGAACAAAATGATCTTATAAACAAAACCAAAAATAAAACGGGCATGTATGACGAGACTGATTTGACTGAAGGCGGCGAAGGAGATTTGTCATGAGCATACCGAGGGAAGGTTCGTGGTCTCTTCCAACCCCACGCGAGAGACAGGCGTGATGGCACCTGCATATGAATGTACGAGGGCGGTTATTTGATAAATACATGACTTTAAGGTTAAATAAAAACTTTCGGAATTTATTTTTATTTCTTAATTTAGATCTCCTTACTAAACAACTGACATAAATTGTTAAAAATAGGGCGAAATTAAATTTTATTATAATATTAATATTTTATAATTAAATTCGATATATTTATTGAAGAAAACGGAATTTCGAATAAGTATTCTGTGTTTCTCAAGAGCCATCAGAACATCAAAACTTGTCGAATTATGATATGAACAATTGCCACAGCCCCCTTATGCACCACATTTTTACCGAATTGCATCAAATGATCAAGTGATAGCTGAAACAGAGGCTTGTTTTTCGGTTAGACAATAAATATTTTTTGACGGGTTGAAAAAGTTGGAACTTAAAAGGAGATTACGTAGAAAAATAAAACATAATTTTAAAAAAAATCTTCTAAAAGTCACGGACTTTAAACCTTAAATTACCGACTAGCTTCCCCTTAGTTAAAGTGTTCTCATGTGAATATCAAACCAGTATTATATCTACATATTCTGCAATGCATCAAAACATCATTACAATACATCTTGCACTACCGCATATAGGTACGTCATACAACACATGTAGGTACTTTGAAGCTATTTATTGATTCTCCACGAACTTACACGGTGTTAGTTGTAAGGTCACGACTGTGTAATACTACCTGTTTGCACGAGACTTACCATTTAAAACAAATAAGATTTGTGCCAATATCAACACTAATGTTTTAGAAAAACAACAAACAGAGTGTAGTGGTTCAATGGCCGATACAGACTGTGGAATAGTCTGCCAAAACAAGCACTCCTTCCTTGCACAATGAGTGTTGAACCATGAATGAATTTGTAAAGCATGCTGTAAACTTTCATTACTTTATACATTAAGAAATATCCACTTAATGACTATTAGGTTAATTGATCTCGGTAACCACGACATCTACCTTTTAACATGCCTGCTTTAAAAATTATAACCTTCCTAAAAATATATGCTTCTCTACAAGCAACCTATTAAGTTACTATTCCAAGAGTTTGCTTTCCATTACTTCCAATCGTCTCTGCGTGTGTTAATATAAAAATTAAAGCTCTTCCACGCGGGTGGTGATGTGTCAAGCTGAAGAATCCGCCACTAAATGACAGAGGCCTCTTAAGAGCAGTCTGAGGTGCAAACAGACCACAAAAAGAAGAACCCTGACTACGCATTTAATAGTCCTGATTACTGTACAAATAAGCCCGATCGAGAGATCTGGGCATTTGGTGTTTTGGTTCATTCATTGTGCGCACAGCCTTGCTGCTTGAATCGACACTTGGTTTTTTAGTTCACGTCAGTATGCGAGGTTTGAATCTATAGTTGAGAGCCTCTACGCAACATCAATAAAACTAGCTATGTGTAACATTAATAAGAATCTCATAATATAATTTTTTATACTTATCTAAAGTAGTTTGATGCGATTGCAAACAACTTTTTAAAAAGTAGGTATACAAAATTAATTTAAAAAAGCTTACTACCAATAAGTGCCCGAAGGATTCGTAACACACTAAAATTGGAATTCCCGCTTTAAAGTAAGTTAAATGTATATACCAGTTTTAATTCGATTTTTGCTATAAATATACATCTTGTGCTTTCTACTTGTATAACCACTGAAATTCTATACCTACTATGTCTAGTCTATTCGGGCACCGATATAGGTATGTACACACGAGCGAGAAGCACGAGTATCGACGATTGTGTATTTTTTGATTGAGTGAAGAGATGATTCGATAAAATTCACTTCGTGGGTAGATTATCCAATTGACAAAGTGACTACTTGTCATCCTTTCAATCGTCCCTACAAAATTATATGAATTTTTATAAATGCGACATAGTTAAATTTACATGCTTTGAAGCGTTTATGTAGTTACACGACGAAATGCTTTCGCATTTGGAGATCAAACAAACGCGATTGTTTTATTTAGCTAGGCAATAATACGTCTACGCATACCTACTTGTCAAATATTTTTCACCTTCCCTTAAACAAAATTAACTTTTTAAACATTTGCAAGGGGCGAATAACAGTAGTTATGCAACTGTTAAGCCGAGTGGTCTAAGTAATAGGAACGTGATTTTAAGACCTAATTATGTAATGATTGCATACAATATTTTTTCTACGAGTAAATAAAATAATGAAACAGAACCAATATTTAACAATCCATGTCGACAAACGCAATTTTTTTTCACCTCACTAGCTCTGAAAGGCTTTCTATCTCATTACAAATCTGCGCGCATAAGCGTTTTTTCCACGCTAGCGTGGAAAAGGTTTTTCTAATTGGAACTTTTCGATGGACTGTGGTGGACCTACCTTTTTCTTTCGATGAAAAAAAAAACATGACACGTTCAACTTTACGATTTGTCTGATTTGATTTGTGGATATTAAGTTAACAACGATAACTAATTTAGTTTGTTATAGTTCAACTGTTTTTCTTTCATCTACCATTGTTCTCGCAATAGTGAGGTGGATAGTTGTATGTTTCGCTCGGCAGCAAAGTTGTTTTGCGTCTCGTCCGTTGAAACCTTCGCTACGCTCAGGATTCTATTTTTGAACCTGTCCTTCGCTTGCTCAAGCTTCAATACAAGCACTCGCATCATACAACAACTTTTATTATGCAAGGATGCGAAGTTGGAAATAGGTTTTAAAGCACGAGATGCAAAACAACACACAACGCACAACTTTTCACCTAACTATAGCCAGGAAAATGGTAGATGAAAGAAAAACAGTGTAACTTTATAACAAATCAGTTTTAGAACAAAATAAGTTATCGTTGTCAATTTAATGTCAACAATAATAAGAATATAATATACCAACGGATTTATGTTACATAAATACCTAATGTATGACAAATAGCGTAGTAGGATGTGTCATTATGTTTTTTTTCATCGAAAAAAATTTGTTCAAAGTTCGAATTTCAAAGCCTTTTCCACGCTAGCGTGGAAAAAACGCTTATGCGCGCAGATTTGTAATGAAAAAGAAAGCATTTCCGAGCTAGCAAGGTGAAAATAACTATTTAATAAATTTTAACCCATTTATTAAGGTAAGCAAAGGTTCCACCATACAGCCTTCTCATATATTTAGACGAAAGTCAAACAAACGCTACAAAACAAAAAAAAACTAAAAAGTAAAGATATGGGTAGAATACAACTAAACAAATACCGCATATAGGTATATTTTAACCAATCCTCTTTTTTATGAAGATTTTTGGCCCGGTTGCGAGACTTTTAGGCCGATTTAACCAATCACGTCGTCGTTTGAGTAGCGTCCTAATTGGTATTTTAATTAGCAAAAATACAACGTTCTTTTTTTGAAACTTCTTCTAATACTCATTAAAGTTCAAATGCAATATCGGTAAGATATTAACAGCACCTATAACAGAATAAAATAAATGAATATTATTATTCTATAATAGTAATAAACATTTATTTAAATATGCTTAGGTATGTAAACACAATTATTTCAAATACTAAAATATCACAAAGTCGTATAATACCAACAAGTTGTATGATCGACGTTTCTCTAAATAAATTTTTAGCTACTGTTAAGAAATATGTAGGTAAATAGTATGGTACAGGCATTGTAAAAATGATTATTAATTTTATCAATGATTAATTGACTGGAGCGATATATTGAAAAAAAAAGCTTCCAACACGGTTTATACTCCATGTAAAGATTTATCTATGAAGGTAATCTTAAAGTGGCACCTGGCTATCATACCAGACACAAGCCAAAATGTAATAAATGAAAACCAAAGATTCACTATTACTCTTCTAAAGACAATAATCATATTATGATTAACCGTTTAAACTATATTGTTTATTAAATCTTTTTACTCTATGAAAGTAACAACAAATATGACTGAATATTTATTAAATAAAACAATAACAATAAAATATATAAATAAATAACGCTGACGTCGCGGGTGCCATGGATACACACGTAGACAACCACAAATTACACCCAAACTCGCGAGATAAATAAATATAGGCGTACAAATATTTCTCCCGGCCCGGGAATCGAACCTGGGACCTCTGCGTGGCAATCCGGCATGGTTACCGTTCGGCCACGGAGGCAGTTAAAAGTTTCCTATTCTACAAAATTATATTCAAAAAATTAATGGACCGACTGGGAGACACAAGAGCTAGCAACTAACTTGCACAACTTCGTACTTACAAGCGCATCATATAACGACGGAACGTTGCCGTCGTTTAGGACTCTTGACGCAGCAACCGAATTTCATACGGTATTCAAGTTTTTCATTTAGTTGTGTTAGCCCTGAGTATGTTTATACATGAAGTATTTCAGAATTGGACAACCGAAATGAAAAAAGGCAAGACTGACGTTCATATATCCTTTATAATGGTCCTGAGAACTTGCAAATACCTATGTGACTTACTACTTACTATAATGATAGACATCGTTTTGAAATCGGTATTTCTTAAGTGTCATAAATTCTTCAAATATGTATGAAGCCCCCAACCTGCAATAGTCATAAAATAGAACATAATAGGATGTTGTAAGTAGTAAAACAAATATGTATATAGGTACGATTAGCACAATATTATTCAAGTCAAATTCGAATGTTTTCTATCTTATTGTTTGATTTCATCCTTTATGATAGTTAACCCTAGTAATGTATAGAAGTAACTACGGTATATACTTATGTATGTATTAGGTAGAAGTACCTAATACATACATATGTATGTAGTTACATCGAAGTTTCTCGTTGTCATAAGATTCTAGTAATTTTAATAGATAAATATTTAGAGTACAGTAACCGTCATTAGAGATAAAGACTTTTAATTACTGGTTGTCTTCAAGGGGAGGCAGGCATTTGAAAGTAATATAGGTACTTAGTAAATACGTTATATTTAGTAAAATATCATTTAGAGATTAACTACCTTGACTCCTTTCTGTACAAACCTCAAGTTTTCGATAAATTAAAACTCGAACCAGAATAACTTCAAGAAATAGGTGTGTATAATTAAAAACAAATTGTATTTTTATATATTCGTACAGTTGGCGTATATTTAAATGTATTTATAGTAAAACATTTACAAACATTTGTACCTAAATAATGCAACTAGGTACGACATGTACTTAAACTTAAAATAATATTTATTTACGTGAGTATATATATACCTAATAGTAAAATAGCCTGCACTGTAATTATCGAAAAGACAAATTTACACATCAAAACAACAGACTAGAGCAAGTACGTACAATACTAATCTCAACAATGCAATCATTACACAGTTATTGAGGAAATCACCATGTTCTTTATTTATTTACATGAAATAAGAACCTAAGTTACTTTTAATCCACATCCCGTAATGTAACCAGTGAATGGCAAAAGTAAATTATTTCTATGAACTGGATAATTTAACGAACTACATACTTTTACCTAATTTATGATCTCATCTTATCTACAAGACCTCTAGTGAACAAATATACACACTAAACAAGTCTTCTGGTACTATACATTAATGCTTTCTATAATAGACTTAATCTAAATGTATTCTAATAAGATTTTTATTAGGTATCCATCGGTGAATTGAAATCGTCCAAATTTAAAAGACACCACTCGTAAATCTAACGTTTGTGACAATTCATAACTGTCACACTCACACCTGTTTATGAATATATGAGAATTCGTTTAAGTCGAGATCAATGTCCAGCAACACACTGGAGCCCTGCGCTCGCGCATCCAGAGGATCCATCGGCGGGTAAATATTAAATTAAAATTGTCTGTACATGGTACTTTGTCCGCAACAGTCATATAGTCAGTATTTACTATTCAATATGACGATGACACATTCTCGTTTTTCCCTGTACTCGCACCTCCCGCTGTCTCAAGCCGTCAAACCTAGGACAATAAAGTTAAAATTATAACCACTGTTGAATTCACTGACATAGTACACACTGTTTAGCCTGTTAAATTATAGTTGGAAATTATAAAAAAAACTTTATGCATAAATAAAATAAGATACATATAGGTGTTACTGTAGAACTCTATCTACAGGTAGCTGTAGCTGAAAACTGTTATAAGCCATGTTATTTTTCCATGTAAATTATTTAGATCACAATACCCTGATTGTTTATATTTTCCGCCGTAAAACTATAATCACTTTATAAATCACTTTACATTATTAATGACTAGGTATGGTCAGTACGTCTCGAGTAGAAATCACAAAGGTCGATCTGTCTATTCTATTTAGGTATGACCACCTAGGTGAGACTGAAGTTACGAATACAGGTCATGTTGTAGAGAACGAAATAATGTTTAGTTTTGGAATTTTGTAATTTAGATTTATAATTTTACCCTACTATGTGAAATAAAGTTTTCGTTAAATTGTAAGAACAAACAATTCTACTTATAACGAAAATATTTCACAACAAAAAAAAATAACAAATCCTTTTCACATGGGCTGACCACCCCACAAGAACGTGAGGGAGCAAAGTTGTTTAGTTTTTTTTTTACCAAGTTCGCGGCACTTGGCCACCAGATGGTCAGTTCTCTTGTTTGACTGACATAAGCCAGAAACAACAGGGAACACAATTTTTATCACTTCCAAGAGTTTACACAGTCGAGTCTCAGTAGATACTGAGATATTTCCATAATCTACAAAATACGAACTAGGTATAGTACGTGATGTGTGTTAAACATGGTAAGTACCTACTATTAAAGCTATGCTACTTGAATTCATAGTAGTGTATTTTGTTCACAGTTTTATAGTAATAATTAATATAGATACCTACTTATAATAGTTAATATTGACGTCATTGCTTTGTTTTTTCTAGGCAAATAAAGAGATTTACTTTTTGTCTACCTTTTTGTGTATATCTATTTATTTATTTATAATGTTCTTATGATTCATTTTGTAATAAATAATTACATGACAGACGATGGATAAAACTTATAATTAGATTGTCTTAGTTGGTACAACATACCTACTGGTAGTGCCCAAGAGGCGTTGACAACGCGACAGCAACAGCAGCAACGACGATATCTAACTTACCAACATAATGCATCTCCGATGACTCGGAAATTGTAAGTTAGGAGGTACGACCCTACTTATTAGAACATACCTATAGATCTGAACGGAGCGGGAGGCGTCAGGGTCGGCCGCCGATCTGTAAACAGTTGTTATCGACGCGCCGACACTTGCCTCCACGGCATCTGCGGCTACCGGCTATATTTATCCGCCCTGGAACTGAGGCGCGCGGCTAAATCCGTTCGGCGCCGTACGATGCCGTTCTCCTGCAACCACAACCACGTCACGAAGGGCTCCGGTGCACAGGTACCAACCTGCACCCCCTGACCGAAAGGGTGCAATAATCTAAATTCGCCCAGCTAACTTCGCCACAGCACAAAACAAGACAACGCGCAGAGCTCTAAACAGAAATATTTATATTATTATTAGTAGTACAGAAACTCACCTGAGGGCAATGTCTCAGTAAGACTTGTGGGCTGGTGTGGGCACGGCAGCTACACATGCTTGGTGATGATAATAAGAAGGAGCCGGAGTGCGGTAGTGATGATGTGGCGGTGACGAAGTGCGGTAAGCATCCGACGGCGGTGAACCACCACGAAATCCTGCTAATTGACAACTTGGCGGATCAAATATGTCGCGAAACGCTGGTGGCAGCTGTTCTGTCGGCGGTTCCGGAGCCGTGTACCAGCCAGTTGCTGCTCGGAACTCTTCGGCTGCCAACGAATAAGGTTGCGGTGAACAGTACACGGCTGAAGGTGGCAGTCGAGGTTCGCTAAAGTCGTCAAGAGCATCTGCAGGTTTGTCATAACGAACGCATTCTGCACCAGGCTCACGTTTAGGCCGACATTCAAAGATACGTGGTTTCACGTCTGGCTTTACATCACGCGTTTGTCCTAACGCATCGGCGGCGCTCAGCGCTTCCTGTGCAGCTAGCGCCTCCTGCGCCTGTTGCAGCTGCTGCTGACGTTTTATAGCTTCTTCTTTTTCCTTCAAGGCATCTTTCTTTTTAAATCGACGGCGACGGCGTAAGTACGATCCATTATCGAACATATTATACGAATCTGGGTCTAATGTCCAATAACTTCCTTTACCAGGTTTCTTGTCATCGCGCGCCACCTTCACAAAACATTCATTTAAACTTAAATTGTGTCTGATGGAATTCTGCCACCCCTGCTTGTTCTCTCTGTAATACGGAAATCTCTCCATTATGAACTGATATATTCCGTTAAGCGTGATACGACGTTCAGGGGCATTTTGAATCGCCATAGCTATGAGCGCTATGTAGGAGTACGGTGGCTTAACCATGTCTTTGGGTGCTCCAACGTGTTGCTGATGCGGATGAAGATAAGGTGCTCCATAACCGTATCGGTACTGTTCGTAAGCATAAGGGGTTACACTGGCCGGGTAGCTGCTGGCTGCTCCACTGCGGTACGCGTACGGACTTTGTTCACCGAACAGCGCGTGCATCGTGCCAAATCCCGTTCACTGGCACAACATAGTCCGCCCGCAATTGCGGGATTCTCGACACGTTGCTCTCACGGCAGCAAAACGACGACTGACTGATTTTGTTTAGATTCACAACAAGGGACGTTTACATAGCGGACGCTAAACGAGAGGCGAATGAGCGTTATCGTGGGCGCACCGTCCGAGGTAACGCAGCGCAGGCTTGCCCCGCCCTCTGCCACCTATCCTTTTCTGTCGAGGCGACAGCGGCGCCAATTGTCCTGCTCACGCACGAGCAGGTGGAGCTCAGCACGCCCAGAGCGCGTTCCGGGCGGCGCCCAAGCAACGCTGCCCTCGATTTCCACCGCCACTCCTCACCCTAGCTTTAACCATTGTGTCGCACAACTGTCGTTATTTCAACTGCCGTAACTCCGGCTCTGGTGTAGGTATCCCATTGATACTTGGGTACGCCATTACCATATAAATAATTAATTGTCAACGTTTTTAACACTTCGTATTCCATTTGAGGCATGTATATAGCAACATTTATCTACCTACTTATTATAAAAACTTCAATAAAGGTATGTTTTAGACTCTAGTAAAGCCTACGAGGTATATACTTGCTACTCACTTAGCATACACAATTTATTTACTAAGCGTTTAGATACTTTATAATAGGTAATCTCCTTAGATGAAGGATGGACTTCAAATAATCCAAGGGCGAGCTGCCTGTTTATGTTTGTACATTTGAAGAAACGGAAGCGTCATGAAAGTTTTTAGATAGGTCTACACTAGTAGGTAAGTAGGTATTTTGATTGTTACCTACTTTTATAAATTCTACTTGTTACCTACATATTTAAACTTGATCATCCATAAACTAAAATTATTCCATCTTATATGAGCGTAGAACGGGTAATAATATTACCCTGGAAAAGCAAATACCTAATAGGTACATAAATAATAGTAACTACTATAAATGATAAGTAAAGAATTCCTAGCAGTTCCAATTCTAATATTCACACGAACGTGTTGTCTAGTAGGTAGGTACCTAGCTACCCATTTATCATGATCTGTTAATTAAATCAACTAAGAACGGAAGTAAGAATGTTGACATAAGTCAATGTGCAAGGTATTAATTTGTTTCTGCAGATCCACAAAAAAGGCAAAGGAATATATCTGCTAAGCGATCGTTATAATATTGCTACCTTTATAATCCGCAGAATCACCAAATTTCCGTTACCTGATGAACAGACGTGTCGCTTACCACCAGTTCCATGTCTTGTTCGTTCCGTCCATGGTTATTAATAAAAAAATGTTGCTGTAAAATTTTGAGTAGCAACCTGGATTTTCTGATAAGGGTTTCGAAAGTAGGTACCTACTGCATCATTTATATAGGGTGGACAGGAGGTAAAAGTAACACTTTTTACGCACGCTTCGATTAAGGGACTTATCCTTAAAATATTTCCCGTGTAAAGTAATGTAAATATACACTCCCGGACACATAATTAGCCACCTCGGATTTTTAGTATTAAATGTCATAAACTTAAACAATGTTTGATTGATCAAAAACTATTAAACAATTTTGAAACTATTATACTAAAAGTCTTTTCCTTGAATCCTTTTTGGAAATTTGGATTTGCAAAACCGGGGGAAAACATTTTCTTTGACGATAACACTACTTTTGTATTCTAACCCTTTAAGACAAAAATGCGAGGTGGTTCGAATTATGTGTCCGGGAGTAGGTATATTTGGCTACAAATATTTGTTAGTGGTTATTCAATATTATGCTTTGAAAATGTACATTTTAAAGGTTTTGTGAGACGGGGATTTGTTACTAACGTCCCCTACCCCTGGTGCAAAAGTAACATTTGAAAAAATAAAACTAAACAGCTAAAATATGGAAAAGTATCTACGAATGTTTTTATTATTGAAAGGAACCTCATTTCAGTCTTGTTTTAATGAGATAAAACACTATTCATTATGCTGACAATTAAAAACATGTAAAAACAAACAAAAATAGTAGTCTTATGTATTTTAATGGCAACGCTTATTATACCATACAATACAAGAACAAAACCACTATCGCATAATAAACACTACTTTCAAATAGATGTTTTTTTCATTTGTATTATCGAATTCACCAAGTCAAGTGCTCTATGAAATACCTATGTCGTCTTGCGACATACAAACTTGCAAAAAAATCTCTGCTACATCCAGTAGCAGAGATTTTTACATTAATTATTAGTTTTCTATTTTAACACATTTTTTTCACAATGATCACATTGATTAAGTTTATCGATTACATATAAAATATTTGCAAACACTGTTTTTTCGTTATAGAGAAGCGAACGTGTTTTTAGCTCCGATTTTTATCGATAGATTATATAACGAAGTTTGTTCAAATTGATTTCTCCGTTGTATTATATATATTAAATAATAATGTAATAAATTATAAGTAATGAAAATAAATTGTAATTGTTTTAATATAAATCATCATAAATCACGCCGTGCTGTAAGAAAAAAGAAAAATAAAAAGTACACATACGAGTACCTACGTACTTACATACCATCTACACATAAATTACAAAAGCAACCAAAATAACCAAATAGCTAACTGTCCTTATCCTACACAAGATATGCGCAAAAGACAAAAAAAGACCGGTTACGTCAATTTCAATTTTCGAATCACTAGCGATTGAAATATTTAGATTTAGAACAAAGAAACTATAGAGTTGATTTAATGTTAATCTTATTTTTAAAATTACTTTTTATTAAATGTTAGTAATAAATAACTTACAAAATATTGTTGTATTCGTTTTACTGTTTGGAGTTATCAATCAGAAGTCCGAAAATACATTTGCCTGAAATAATGTTTGTAAATTTTTGTAATCCCAAATATATTTTTTTAGATTATTTTAGGAATATTACAAAACAAAGTAACTTAATCTTTTCTTTGTAATAAGCAACCTAATCCCCTGAAAGCATAACGGTTTTGTTATAAATCGGTTTTCGAGATTATGAAGCTTTGAGTTTTACGTTTAGTTGGAACCTAGGAATTCGAAACATCGATACAATTTTTACAGCATGTCAGAACTACCAACTGAGAGATACTGCTATTTTCACGTTTATAATATTTATATGTACCTGTATATCTGCACAACTCTTATTCATCATCATTATCATTTCAGCCATAGGCTGAAGGCCTAAGCCATAGGCGGAGGCCTATGCCCACTGCTGGGCATAGGCCTCCCCCAACGATCCCCACTACGATTGGTCCTGCGCTGCCCGCATCCATGGGCTTCCCGCGACCTTTACCAGATTGTCGGTCCACCTGGTGGGTGGCGCACCCACTGAGCGTCTTCCGATGCGCGGTCGCCATTGAAGAAACTTTCCGCCCCAACGGCCATCGGTTCTCCTAGCTATGTGCACCGCCCACTGCCACTTCAGCTGTGCAATTCTTCGAGCTATGTCGGTTATCTTAGTTCTCCTACGAATTTCCTCATTTCTGATTGTATCACGTAGGGAAATACAAGCATCGCTCTCTCCATTGCCCGCTGATTGATCTTGAGCCTTCTTATGAGGTCCATAGTGTGGGACCACGTTTCCGATCCATATGTGATCTAGTGAGGTAATTTGGACGCAAAGATTTCATGTAGTTTCCCGAACGCTGGCCATCCGAGCTGAATTGGACGTGAGATCTCTTTCTCAAAGTTTGGCTTACCTAACTGGACTCTCTGTGCCAGGTATACGTAATGGTCATCAACATCGAGTATAGTGCTCCCAATTTTAACTGGAGTGGGTACAACATGGGCATCGTCTTGTCCATGTTCATCTTAAGACCCACTCTTTGGGAAACACTACTGAGATCTTCGAGCATTGTGTTCAGGTCTCCCAAGGTCTCAGCCATAAGAACTATATCATCGGCAAATCGAAGGTGTGATAGATACTCACCGTTGATGTTGATGCCAAGTCCTTTCCAGTCCAGAGGTTTGAAAATATCCTCCAACGCAGCAGTGAACAATTACGGAGATATCACATCTCCTTGTCTCACGCCTCGTTGCAGTTAGATAGGATTAGAGCTCTGATCTGCTAGAGTGGCGTTTTTGTATAGGTACGTTAACACCTCGATATACCTATAGTCTACTTGGCACCTTTGTAGATACTGCAGCACCGCCCAGGTCTCAATCGAATCATAGTCCACAAACGCTAAGCAAACTGACCGGTTATACTCCTCAGTCTTCTGTATAACCTGCCGCAACGTATGGATGTGGTCTATGGTACTGAAACCTTTTCAGAAACCGGGTTGTTCGGGAGGTTGAAAGTCGTCAAGCCTGGGAGCGAGACGATTCGTGTTAACTCTCGAAAACAACTTATAGATATGGCTCAGAAACGAGATTGGCCGATAGTTTTTCAAGGGTGTTTTATCACCCTTCTTGAAGAACAGGACGACCACGCTTCTGCCCCAGACCTTTGGCGTTTGACCTTCAACGATGACAGAATTGAAAAGCTTCTGGAGGAATTTAAGTATCGGCTTACTGCCCGCTCTCAGAAGTTCTGTAGTGATTCCAACATCGCCCGCCGCTTTGTTGTTCTCACAACTCCTATTACTTACTTGAAGTGAATTCGTATAAAATTCAACATAATACTATAAAACAAGACTACTCCGTCACTCTTGTGATCAAGTAGTTTTCACTAGAAGGTAAATATGGCGCATTTTGTAATTTTCCAGTACAAGCTGAATATGTATAATTTTTGGGCCTTTAAATTGTTGCAAACAAAATTAAGCAATAAATGACTACAATTTCAATTAAATGTTTTAGTTTTTTTAAATATTTCTATACATGTCACTATGTTTGTATAGGTTAACTCCGGCCATACTTGTCATTGGCTCCAACGCTGACCGCGAAAAGCCAAAAGAACTCCGGATATTTTTTTGCGGTTTTTGGTTTAGACTTTGGATTGTGTTTACTGTCATCCATTTACTGGTAAGTCAATGGGCAATTTCCTCTAATACAAGTAAAACAATATCACATTAGTCACAAAATTGGAAAAAGAAATCTTACCTCTTCTATCTAACCTACATCCAGTCTAGCCAAGGGTGGAATAACATTTTTCATATATTTACGTGATTAACCAGTACGTAATACATGTCGATACCATCACGTCGATAACTTTCCGTCTCTAGTATATTCATGAGAGTCGATTTATTTTTATAGGCCTATTCGTGTACGGACATGACATGAATGTGTGTTTCAACTGGGTATTTGTAAAAATAAGCCAGTGTTGTCGATTTTTGTCTGTGTGAGACCGTAGTGACACAACTCAATATTGCATTTGAGTGCACCTGTTTGCTTGTAGTACTACTCCCTCTCCCCACCCGCCCTGCCCCTCAAAAAATGGCAGAAAGTTATGTTCGAGAAATAACGCTAATAGCGCCTCCTGTCCTATATGCTCTAAGACCTAATCTAAACACAATTAATTTAAACGCAAAATTTTGCACACGAAAATTAGTTTTTAATTTGAATGAGATGTTGTTTGTGACAACCGTCCCCTCTGTTACTATTACCCCCAGAGCATAATATTAAAGTACCTATCTGCTACTATATCACAGATTACAACATTATAATGTTTGCAGCTTAGAATAATAACGCATAGAAGGATAGTTTCATATCAAACGAACTGTCACAAGTGAGGCAAAAACCAAATTCATGTAGGCGTAAGCAACTTGTAACTACGCTCGTCGGCACGCACACAAATATACAAATAATAATGCCATGGAATAACATTTCCCTCAAAAGTGGGGAAATTGTATCTTGCTTAACTCATCATTAAATTGAAGGTGCCTACAGATTTGCCCGACATTGTCGATCAGGTGCCTACAGATATGCTCGGTTTTGTCGATGAAAAACGAATATAGCACTTATTTGTAAATCCAAGATGGCGGACACGATTTTTCAAAATATGCTATATGGGTATCCTTTTCGAGGTATTTGGGGATGCTCATTACGAATATGGCACTCATTTCTAAATCCAAGATGGCGGACACAAGTTTTCAAATAAATGCAATATGGGTATCATTTTCGAGGTACTTGGGGGTGCTCATGACGAATATGGCACTCATTTCTAAATCCAAGATGGCGGACACGAGTTTTCAAATAAATGCAATATGGGTATCATTTTCGAGGTATTTGGGGATGCTCATTACGAATATGGCACTCATTTCTAAATCCAAGATGGCGGACACGAGTTTTCAAATAAATGCAATATGGGTATCATTTTCGAGGTACTTGGGGGTGCTCATGACGAATATGGCACTCATTTCTAAATCCAAGATGGCGGACACGATTTTTTCAAAAAAATGCTATGTGGGTATCATTTTCGAGGTATTTGGGGATGATCAATGTGAATATGGCACTATTTGTAAATCCAAGATGGCGGGCACGATTTTTCAAATAATGGCAAGTTGGGTATCGTTTTCGAGGTATTTGGGGGTGCTCATTACGAATATTGCTTTTGTTTGAACTGTCGTGTTTGCCATCTTGGATTTAGAAATGAGTCCCATATTTGTATTGAACATTCCCAAACATCTCGAAAACGATACCCAACTTGCCATTATTCGAAAAATCGCGCCCGCCATCTTGGATTTAGAAATAAGTGCCATATTCGAAACCTAAAACCGAAAATGCCATAAGCAAACATTAAAGAAAATAACTGTTAAAATAGATTAAAAAATCGCTTAAGAATGCTCCCCTTTTAAGAAAATAAAATATTTTAATATAAAATATTTCGCTTGAGTTACGAAAAGAAAGACATATAATAAGCTATCAAAGTTGTACTGGTGGTGCCAACACTATAGTAGAAACAAATATATACTGTAAATTTGTTGCAATATGTGCTCCAATTCAAATAAAATTAATATAAATAATTATTCAATAAAGCATGAACGCAGAGCCGTTAAAAGTATTATAAAATAATTAAGTGTCCCAATCACTTACAGGAGTTAACGAAAACATTTAATGTTTATTCAAGTAAATATTAGTTCAAGATGCGCAAATAAATCGAAATTACAGGCACCACTAAAATTTACGTAATATAATTATTTTGATACAGAATAGCAAAATGGGGAGAAAAAAAATTCGTTACTTTGCAACACTTTCGTATCTTGTTGCCGCGAAATTATTTTTCTGTTTTAGTGAATATTTACATAAAAATATGAGTTGAAACGCATTACTTACTTGTGGAATGCGATGTTAGTGTCTATTTTGTTTGTCTGTTGTATTTTTACACCCATTTACCGCACATTTCGTCATTTTTAGCAAAAAATTTTGGAGCTGTTCGCGGTGCAATATGACCTTGAGCACTAACAGCCCGCGCGCTCCTGGGACGCGTTTGGAACCCTCTAACTTGCCTCACTTAGCGTGTGCGGGCTAGGTTTCTATGCGTTATTATTCTAAGGTTTGCAGACTATGTTCTAAGGAAGGTAGCCCGTAAACCTGTGCTTTATATTCTTAGCAATTCTCATCTGCCTGCGGTGCAAATGAAGTTGTTAATAGAAGGTATCTACTATTATTAATGATACTAAAGCATTTTCACAATGGCCCAGTTGAATTCCATTTCTTTTTAAATATTATGCTGTAATTAAAAGGTGTGTTTTCTTTACGTTTGTGCTGTGAAAGAACTATTTCATAAGTAAATAAACAATTTATTCATTATACCTACATCTTAAAACTTTAATATTTGGATTTGGTCGATTTACAATACAACAAAAAAACGTTATTTAAAAATGCTCACAGGGTCAATCGTAACAGTGGGTCAATTATAACGTCACAACTGCCTCCGAAATATGTGTTACAACTGCACCAGTGGACGTATTAGAGAAAAACATTCATTATCTTCAAAACTACTGTAAATTATGTACATACACACAGTAATATTACCACAATTTTTGATATTTTAGAAACCTAGTTATCATCTTACACATGTAAATTCATCGTTAACAATCCAATAATTTGTGTTTAAAAATCAGTATGTTCTACTTTGAAGACACGGAAATACAAAACAACTTACAACAGTCGATTGCCCCACGCGCTAGGCGCTGCCTGCTTCGCTCGACTAAATACAAGACGGAATGTGTCTGAGGAATAAGTACAAGAACGCACGCGTAAAAACCACTGACCGTTTTGGAAATAATATGGACAATGTTTCAATAGCCCCCTGTTACTTTTTGAAGTCTATTTAAAAAAGTAACGTGGCATATCTACGGATATATCTAAGCTTAATTACTATGAGACTCATTGAGACAGTTTAATCTAGATATCTACGTAATGCTTTATTATTCTAAGTACCTATGTACCTACAGTTGAACACTACGACATGTATATACCTACTCATAAAAGAAGATATCTACATAATGTTAAAAATCAAAATCAATAAATAAATTCATAAATTGTCTCTATGTATGAAAGTAATGCGGGTCAAAAACTGAAACCCGAGTGTATATTTTTCACCACACTAGCTCGGAAAGGCAAAAGCGTTTTTTGCACGCTAGCTTGGAAAAGGTTTTCAAAATTCGAACTTGGTGATGGACTGAAAATTATATAATTCAATATATAATATAATTCAAATAAGCGACTTGTCGTACATTACTTACTTATGTAATATAAATCCGTTGGCTTTCCGTTGGTATAAGTATTTAATTCTTATTATTGTTGACATTAAATTGACAATGATAACTAATTGTGTTTATTTGTTTATTAAATTATTTTAATTCGTTGAAGATCTAAAATAATTTCAATAATCACACAAAATAAAAACACAAGCAAGAATAAAAATTGATGAGGTGTAAATTCAGAACCGAATTTACACCTCATCCGCAGATAAACTTTTTCTTCTAATTCATAAAACTAATGTTTTATAGTTCAATTGTTTTTATTTCATCTACTATTTTCCTCGCTATAGTTACGTGAAAAGTCATGTGTTTCGCTCGGCAGCAAAGTTGTTTTGCGTCTCGTGGCTTGAAACCCTCGCTACTTTGGAAGATGTGAAGAGAATGATAAATTTGAAAAAGACGCCTCTAGAATAAAGTTACAAATTTATGGAGAAACAAATGAATTTGACTTATATGCTTTAGCCGGCAGATGTATTAATTTAAATCATACTTTCCCAATGTGGGCGATAACACCCCCTTGTGAGCGCTGCAGGCCTAAAGGGGTAAGAGACCCAGAAAAAAATGGGGGCGTTGTGTAGATGCTTAGGGGGAGATTTGTAAATTCATCTAGTAAGACTCTTAGGGTCGTATTCCAGAACTCTACTCAATACTCAAGTCAGGACTTGAGTATTGCAGTGAACACTGAAAATCATACTCAAGTCCTTGCCATTAAGGTCGTATTTCCAGTGCTTGAAATCATACTCAAGTCTGCTCAAATCCTGACTTGAGCATTGAGTAGAGTTCTAGAATACGACCCTTACACACAGACTGAGCTCTCGACTGCAACTTGTGGTCATCAACTAATAGTAATTAAGAGATTGCTCAAACTAACTCGTTTCGATATTTCTCTCCGTGTAGTTCATATATCTGTCCTGTATTATTGAATAAATTAAATAAAAATCATGTCAATCGGTCGCTCCGTTTCGAAATGAAAGTAGACACAAACAAACAAACAAATAAAAAGGCAACAGACACAGTTTCGCATTTTAATACTTATTAGTGTTGTTTTTAAGAAGTAAAAACTCGCGGTATAATCCTATATGTTCACAAACTATGTTACCTATAGTTTAGGTTGCCTAGTAACAAGTTATTGATTTCACTATCTGTCTTGTATTAGAATATGGTTGTTTTTTTCTTTAATGGTTAATTTTTAATTTCTGTTAAACAGTTTGTGCTATACACAATAAAGGACGTGTATTCAAAGCGTATTCTGCATATTATTCCAACAGGTTATGGGCCCAGCACGGTTCCACTGCGCCACTCTGCTGTTTTTATTGTTGCTCTTCCTTTTGTTCCGTTCTTGACACTGCCATTTATAGTGCCCCTTTTTATTGCACCTATGACAGACTACGACCTTTTTGGTGCTCCTGCCATTCCGTGACATCAGTGCCGTTGTGTCTTGCTTTTTCTCATACTCTCTTTGAGAAGCGCAGCCATCACTATCTCTGTCGAAATTCTTCGCACCCGGCTCTAAACGAAGATTTACCTCCACAGGAGTGCTACTCAAAGCGTATTCTGCATATTATTCCAACAGGTTATAGGCCCAGAAGTGTCCTGGAGTAATATGTCCTAAAATATTGTGTAAAGCGTGTTAAAATGCAGTACTTTTGAAAAACTTGCTGGCCAAGCCAACTACGGCACGTGGTCTTTTGCAATGCAAATCTTGCTGACTGAATTGGACTTCTGGGAATGTGTCGAGTTGGACTATAAAGCAACTTCTACAGAGGCTAAGAAGAAGGATGCGAAAGCCAGATTGTGCTCATGCGTCAGGAGAAAATTTATCCTTTGGTGAAGCGATGTACCTGGGACACTCGGGAAGCGCTGCGAAAAGCCTATGCTGATGGAGGACTACTGAGACGTTTGTATCTCCTGCGTAAGTTATTTTCTGCCAAATTATCGGCCTATGTAGGTATGGAGGAATATTTGAACGATATTCAGTCTACGAGCCAGAATCTGAACAGTATAAAAGCTGGATTAGATGACGAATTCATCAGCATTATCATGCTCGCTGGATTGTCAGACGAATATAATCCTCTTGTAATGACTTTAGAGCATTCGTCTGCTAAAATTTCGGCAGAGATAGTGATGGCTGCGCTTCTCTAAGAGAGTATGAGAAAAAGCATGAACGAAGACAGAACGGCACTGATGTCACGTAATGGCAGAAGCACCATTAGGGATCTTGGGGAAGCACGTGAGTCTTGATATGAGAATTGAGCGGAAGAATGTAGAAATTCATCTAAGCCAGAAGAATTATGTGTTGAAAATACTGAAAAGTATGGAATGAAGGACTGTAAGCCCGTGAGCACTCCTGTGGAGGTAAATCTTCGTTTAGAGCCGGGTGCCAAGAATTTGAACCCTTTTTACTAAGAAATAGTAGGCTCACTCATGTACTTGGCTTGCTGTACAAGACCCGACATATCATATACGGTAACAATGCTGAGCCAGTATAATAACTGCAACGACGAAAGTCATATGGCAGCACTGAAGCGCGTGTTGAGGTACCTGAAGGGGACAGTGGATTTGGCGCTTTGCTGTAAGAAGTCCAGCGAACCTGTGGTTGCCTATGCTGACGCTATTTGGGAAAATGAGTTCGATGGTAAATCTTTTTCAGGCTATTCTCTTGTTTATGATGGTGCTGTTATCACATGGCAATCTAAAAAGCATCGTTCTATAGCCTTAAGTACGGCTAAAGCGGAATATATAGCTATTTGTGAGAATGTTAAAGAGATAATTGCGGTAAAAGGGTTATTCTCTGAAATTTCTGTTCCAATAGAGACGGTTACTGTTTTTAGCGACAGCCAAAGTACCAATAAGTTAGTTTATACTCCGGTGTTTGGAAAACGCTCCAAACACATTTACATTAGGTATCATTTCGTCATAGAAATGGCAGAGGCAGACTCGATTTGTATAAAATATCTGGAAACCAGTGTTATGCCAGCAGATATGCTAACAAAGAGAGTAGGCTAGGCCAAACACTTATTCTGTGTAGAACATCTAGGATTAAGTGGGAGTGTTGTTTTTAAGAAGTAAAAACTCGCGGTATAATCCTATATGTTCACAAACTATGTTACCTATAGTTTAGGTTGCCTAGGAATAAGTTGTTGATTTCACTAGCTGTCTTGTATTAGAATATGGTTGTTTTTGCTGCCCGGCCAAAGTATATGTCTTGGCCCCGAGGTCTTCAAACAAATGTTGCTCCACTCCCTGGGCAGTTTCTATAGGAAGTAAAAAAAAAATCAAAATTCGCAAAACAAAATGTCCGCCTTATAAATTTCGTGGGACTATCTATCTCCGTAATTAAGAATATTGAATACTAGAAAAATCCAAAACTTTTAAGAAGTAGTCTGCATCAGGTAGGACACCAGCTGCCCGGCCAAAGCGTGAGAGATGGGTATGGCTTTGAAACGAAAATTGTCAAGGACTCTGATCAGATTCTACCGGAAATAAAAAAATTCCAACATGGCGAATCCAAGATGACCGCCATATATTAATTGACTTTGTTAAATCTTCGCAATTATTGATGATATATGAGTAGTTTCTTCTGAAGTATTTAAGGATACGACTTGACGCGATCATACTAACTACCTGACTCCCTCACAACCAAATAAACTTAACAAACATATATTTCTGAAACAAACACTACAAGCAGCAAACGTCACAAGCCTAATACACAAGTCTCGCGAGCCGCTTTAGCGGCTCAGCGTAACGCGCAACATACTTTACGTGTGTAGTTCGATTACTACTGACCGATGTAGATATTTAGGTAATTGTTCTCCCAAAAGGAATAGAGATCGTTTAAAATGAGTTACGGGAATAGGTTAAAATGAGTTACGAAAGGGTTCATTGAGTACAACAAAAATCTTGGAATAGTGCTCAGGTGGGATAGAGGCTGTTCGCTCAAGTATCGGAGATGGGCACATGGCTCTCAAATAAAAGTTCTCAAGGATCTTTTTCAGGTTCTTACCAGAACCGAAAGTGTTCTGATATGACGAATTAAATTGACTATTCTGAATCTTCGCAGCTGTCAGTGATATACGACTGGTTTGTTCTGAGGTATTTAAGGATACAACTTGACGCGATCATACCTACTACCCCTACATGTAACTGACCTGGAGCAGTCAATGACCCTGTTTTCTCCCATCCAAACTCAACCAAAGAGGATTCTCTACTGAAATACGAATTCTAACTCCCAACCTGTCACACAAGTCTCAAAGAAAGTCCTCGCGGGCCTCTTTAGCGGCCATCTACATTATATATAAAGCTAGTTTAGACTCACTTAGGAAAATGGAACGCATTCTTTCCGATATGGTAGAAAAAAGATATTTATACCGTTGTACGCCGATAGGCTCCAAGGCAAAGAATCAAATATGAAAAGACCTGAGTGTGGAAAATGTAAACGAGTGATCAACGGCCTGCAAAAACTATAATACATGGGGGGGATTTTTGTGCATTTTTATGAGATACACCCTGGTCAAAATCCGTGGGAAATAAAAAATGTTCGAAATTGAAATAAACAAGATGGCCGCCATACAAATTTCAAAGCCTGCTATCACGGAAATTATTAGAGATAGGTAGGAGATGCTTGAAGGAATGTCATAAAAGGTAACACTGGTCAACTGCCTGGATTAAAAAAAAACTCAAAATGGCGGCCGAAGAAAAACTTGCTTCGGTCCGGGTGAAAATTGGCATGCGAGGGACTTTAGAAGTCCTTAATCATAATTTGGGGTTAAAAATTTCTTTTCGCCATTTTTTAATATGGCTGCCATGTAAGTGTTTTTCTTCGTTAAAAACAGCTGCCGAAAGAGATTTGCTCTGATTCGACTGAAAATTGGCATGTGAAGGCCACTAGAAATAGCCGGATAATAATTTGTGCTCAAATTTTTTTTTCGCCATTTTCAAATATGGCCGTCATAGAAGCGTTCGTTGGCGGCAGAAAAAATTTGCTGATCCCTTTGAAAATTGGCATATGGGGGGCTTCTAGGCGTGCTTGATAATAATTTGTGATTAAAATTGGTTTTTCGCCATTTTTCAATATGGCTACCATAGAAGTGTTTTTGGCGGCAGATGAAAATTTGCTCTAATTCGATTGACAATCGGCATATCGGGAGTCTATGGGTGTTTAATAATAATTTGTGGTCAAAATTTATTTTTCGCCATTTTTCAATATATTTGCCATACAAACTTTTTGGCGGCACATGAAAATTTGCTCTATTTCAGATGAAAATCGGCTTGTGGGGACCCCTATCGGTGTTTAATAATAATTTGCAGTCAAAATTTACTTTTTGCCATTTATCAATATGGCCGCCAATAATGAGCAATGTAATTTTTTTCAAATTCATAAGTACCGAGGCCGTAGGCCGAGGTGTACCGGAAGGCGAAGCCCGAAGCGTCCGCACGCCACCTTACGTAGGTAGTATACGGGGACTAGATTTCACAATTGTTCAAAATGTAAGGCATACCTACTTCCCGATGTAGTGGAAATAATATCTTTATACAACTTATAGCGTTGTTGTATCTCGACCGCCTCTCTGTTAGATACTTTTTTATTTGAAGCTATGCCAAAAAGAGAAGTAACTATTTAGAGAAAAAATGCAAGACAATCACTTCAAATTTCTGGTCCCACACTAGGGAATTTCCTGTACTATGAGTACCAGAGTAACGATAATTCTGAAGGCAATACCCAGAATACCCTGACCAGGACCAACTTAAAAATATTTTTTTCATAAATTAGCTCAAATAAGAATATGGAACCTCCTCATGAAGCGCCTATAGTATTAATCACTGTGCTACCGAAGAGCATAAGCACACCCCGTAATCTGAAAGCGACCACGCGCCGCGCAGGCCGAGCCCGACCCTACCGTAGGTGGGGCATAGGGCTAATACACACTAAAGAACGTGTAGGTATTCAAAGCGTATTCTGCATATTATTCCAACAATTAGTATTCCTAGATAGGTAATTAATTTTCGTAGATAATAGACCGCGGGCAATCATGTTTTAACAAGTTTTTGTTAAATAATCCGATTTGTGCATTCCTGTATCAATCGGCTGGTTCATAGAATACTTGTCCTTACTTGTTGAGTACGATTGAGCGTCGAATGAGATAAACGAGTTTATGCATGTTTGTCTTATTCCTGTCGGTGCTATATCCTATATAAACAACGTAATATTTATTTTATTTTCATTTGCGGTTTCGCGCGTAATAGATAAGCAGTACTTAAGTTCAACACTTACTTACGAATTTCTCAAAACAAAACAATGTCGGAAGTCTAAAACAAGAGAGGGCAATACTGTGCGGAATATATTAAATTCGGATTCATTGAAAAGCCCACAAACCCATCGTCGCCTTTGTGCCTTCTATGTCTAAAAACATTTTCGAATGAAACAATGAAGCCTTCAAGACTGCATGATCATTTGAATAAAATGCATCCAGATAAGAAAGACAAGAATGTAGCATATTTTCAAGACCTAGAGTAGAAGAATTTAATTAAAACAAAAAATGTCGTTGCTGCTTTCGCAGCCAAACTGCTTCTACACAAAAATAATATAGTCAGACGTGAAATTCACAATTTTCCGAATTTACCAGTATCCTGCATTAACGATGACTTGTTTGCCCACTGCCAACGTTTGGAAAACCTCCACATTGACTTCACCGAACGATACCAGAACATTTTGAACTTAAATACCAGGCTGGGTGTTGGATCCGTTTTCAAATGTCAACACAACAATATCACCTCAGCTGGAAGAAGAACTTATAGAATTGGCAACGAACGAGGAAATAAAAATCAAGTTCAAAAATGGCTACCAAGAATTTTGGCTACAAAAACCGATCCCGCAATTGTACCCTGGATTGTGGTCAATCGTTCAACGATTCTTGATAGCATTCCCATCGTCATATTTGTGTGAACGTGGGTTTAGTGCTGTGATAACGCTGCTTAATAAAAAGAGAAATCATTTGCATGTTACCGAACGTGGTGACTTGCGGCCGTTGTGTACTTTTCTTTATTTTATTTTTTTTATTCATTTATTCAAAAAAAGTTTATACATTTACAACAATACATCTCCCGCCAAACTGGAAACAGTTTGTTGGCGAGCACGCTCTCACACACAGTATATGTTAATTCTTAATTAATGAATTAATAGCGCACAATAAAAACAACAAACAACTAATAATTAGTATAACTAAACTTAACTTAACTTCTACTAACTATCCTAATAATATATTTTTTAATTTAGATTTTAAAATTAGAACACTACTTACTGGATTTTTCCTGGGGAAACCTATATTATTAAAAATATGTGGTACCAGCATTGACTTACAATTATATGGACGTCGGGTCCGCGCTAAAAAGTGTCCGCACTTGTAAGGCGCTAAAATCGTATACAGAGCGCGACACTCCGCTTTAGTCTTCATTTTGTTCTACTGACAGCGCGATACTGCGATGACATTACAATTTAAATTTCGAATAGGTTGACTTGGGACATTTTTTTCGTGGTTTTTGTATTAGACCCGTCGTCCATTTATTTGTAAGTCAATGGGTACCAGATATTTGTTTAGCCTTCGTGCGTAATAATTGACAGTCCGAGGTTGCACAAACTTTCCTTCACGAACCCTCCTAGTCCTATATTTGTTATACATATACCGGTATTTTAAATTTGTCACTAAAATAATTATCAATTATGATTTGGTAGTTTGGTTTCAAATCTGCAGGTAATATTTTAAGAATGCTGTACAATTCACTATAATCCCCTTTGCAGTCACGTTTTATTGAGGAACTTACTAAATATTTCAATAAACTTAATTGCAGGGCTTTTACTTGTTTAAGATAAGTGTTAAAGGTCCGACCGTAAATACTGACACCATAATTAATTAGAGAATCTCCCAACGCATAGTATACCATGAGAAGTGTTCGCCTGCTTTACACATTTTTTAAGTGATAAAATTTTCCTAAAATTATTCTAAGTTTTCTACAAAGATCCTCAGTATGAAATTTCCAATTAAACTGTGTTTCGACCCATAAACCTAAGTACTTATATCTATCAACATATTTTAGTGATTCACATTTACAGCTGGTCTTATTAGCATGTAAGCGTTCGTAAGTGTGTCCTATTACCCTATAATTATCGTAATTCAGGTTTTTGGCCTTCTTATTGTAAGGAGAATACATATGCAGACATTTAGTTTTCTCTAAGTTTATGATTATGCCGTTGTCATGCGCCCACTTAGTAATATTTTCAAAATCATTTTGTATTTTGGCACGAGTATCGTTCAAATCTTTTGCTGAGTACAATAGACACATATCATCAGCATACATATATACCTTACATTGTTGTATTACATTCACTACACTATTCACCAACATTATATATCCGATAGGGCCATAGACAGATCCGGTAGGGACACCCAACGTAACATCATATTCTCCTCCCATACTACCATCAACTTTAGTACGGATAGTTCTTCCGGAAAGGTAGTTTCGAAACCATATGTTGATAGGTCCCGCTATTCCACACTCCTCCATAGCCTGGAGCAGCACGTCATGGTCTAGTGTATCAAATGCCTTCTTATAATCGATAAAAAGAGCTAAGACTTGTTTACGTGAATTGAGGCTTTCGTTAACTGCTTCCGAAAACTCAGTTAGGGCCGTGCTCGTGCTGCGCCCAGGCCTGAAGCCGTGCTGCACGTCTGACAGTACATTTTGTTTCTCTAGGAATTTTGAAATCTGTCCTACAACTACCTTTTCAACAATTTTGTTTATTACAGAAATAATAGCAATTGGTCGATAGTTTGTATATTGGAGATGGCTTCCACTTTTATATATTGGCCGTATTATCGACTTTTTTAATTCATTGGGGTACTCCCCTTTTGCTAAACACATGTTTACAAAGATTGCTAACATTGGGCTGATCTTTTCACAAATAAGTTTTAAATCCCTAGCTCTTATACCGTCAGTACCAAGCGATTTTGCTGCACTTAAGCATTTTATAATACTTTGTGTATCAACTGACTGAACCCTTATGTATCTTAGTGATTTATTACTTAATTTTACATACGACTTTCTTTCTAAAAACTTAACACAGCACCTGTGTTTTATATCTAAAATCTCTTGTGTGAACGTGTGAGCAAAGTTATTACAAATATTAAAAGTATCGTCCCTTTTTCCTAAATATTTCTTAATTACATCATCAACGTTAGGCTTAACTCGGCCCACCCACTTATTTATATTATTCCATATTTTCCTATAGTCTCCCCTGCAATCCTTTATCTGTT
The DNA here is from genome assembly GCF_003589595.1 of Hyposmocoma kahamanoa. NCBI lineage: Eukaryota > Metazoa > Arthropoda > Insecta > Lepidoptera > Cosmopterigidae > Hyposmocoma > Hyposmocoma kahamanoa. The sequence goes on along the minus strand of NW_020653200.1, from coordinate 13,374,475 downwards.
TTTGTTTATGTTGATTTTTTGCTGCATTTATAAGTTTATTTACTTTATTTCGCCACCGTGTATATTCTAACCTCTTATTCATGTCATTGGGTGCCGCTTTCCACACCCGAAACAAAGAATCTCTCCTCGACATCATTCGGCACAGATCATCACTTACCCAAGGCTGAGACTACCTACTGCGCTCAGGTCTCAAGTTAACTCTTGCGTGTTATAATAAAAGTCTCGTTTAGAATGAATGTTTAATCTCCGCTAATGTAGCTCACAATAATTAATTTAATTTGAAGTTATAGTGGTTTTTAAGTAGGTGAAAAAATGGGGGCGCTAAAAAATAATTTATTCTCAAAGTGGACAGTAGACAAAATAAGTTTGGGAACCCCTGATTTAAATGAATGATGTTGAATTTTGACTTATGTGCTTTAGTCCGCCGACCCTAGAATTTGTCTCTCCGCAAGGATAGTTCAGATTAAAACTTTGAAAAATAGCTGCGCTTGTGTTGAATTTCTTTTTCATGCACGTAATTTTCCGATGTCCTTAAAGACCCCGTGTTCTCAATTCAACGAAAAGGTCCTTTAAAAATCACTTAGGACGAAGATTCAGATACAAAATTGTTGCAGATGTATAGTTTCATCTACATAGTGCTTATCACAGGTGCCATACAGAAAATGAAATCATAACTCCATCTACCTTTTTCCTTCGAGTATTTATAGAAATATACGAGTAGTTGAACTTACGTTACGTTAAAGTGACCAATACCTACCCACATGAACGGTAAAAACTTATACTCACTTCTATGTGACTAGGTACGACCTGGAAGAAAGGGTTTGGGTTACAACTCAACGTGCTTGTCCATTGTGGGCTGCGAGTGTTATTGACCTTTGGAAAGCTTTTGTAAACCATCTCGAAATGCGGATTTCCTCAAATGTTTTCCTTTAACCTTTGTAATCAAGTGATTCAAATTAGCCTTCTTATTACGACTTAGGTAAGGTACACTGCATTATGTGTAGGACCTAAGTTGGTATTTATTTCTTTTTTGTGATACCAAGTGACAGGAAGAACAAGTTGTGCACCTGGTGGTAAGCGACACGCCTGTCCGTAGCAGTTGCAGTGACACTCAAAGCTTTAAATCGCAAAGATCTGGGAAAAAGAGAGGGACACTGACGTTGCTCCTGTCACCCTGAGACAAGTTGACAAGTCCCATGTGCTTGTAATTTCACCAGTTTAAACTTTAACCACATTTTAATCTAATATACCTACTTATATTTATTTACTGTAGATATTATAATTTTCATATTAAACACCACAATTCATTGAGTGTGGACGAAAATGCTTCCGTGAAATCGGTTCCTGTAGGTATTGAAAGTGGTTTGGTAACAATGTAATGGCTTTAAAAGTCTTTGTTTGTAATGTCTTTGATGTCTCTACTATAGTTTACTACAGAATGTTCTGCCTACGCAACTTGGTACCGTAATATAGGAATAAAATGCATAGATTTTTTATATATATAATATATTTTACTTTTGTCTTTCTTTAGTCACATATTTAGTCTAGCCTAGAAGTACCTATTTTTTTTATTACATTGACCTACCAGCCCTATTTGATTTCTTGGTAATCTTTAAAATTGTAAGACCCAATGTTTGTGTGCTGTAGTTAAATGAACAACTTCCTAAGTAGGTATATCAATGACCATTATTAATAAATCACTTAGGTATATCTAAGTGATTTATTAGTGTTTAGTGTGGATAGTTAGGTATACCCAAGTGATTTATTAATAATGGTAAACTAAGCTAACCTAATAATATGTATACCTATGTAGTTAGGTACTGAACAAAACACATCGCATGCATAGTGCGTTCTACATTGCTCAAACAAAGCTCTATAGACTAAAAAGCTTGTTTATCTTTTTTCTGTTATTTTTTAAACAACTTTTTTGTGTACCTAACTTTTTTCCTTTCAATCTAAATACTTTCGCAATCGGGTATTTTTGTTTTTTTAGTTTATTTTATACTTTTGATTTTACCTATTAATGAACAAAATTTTCCAGTACAGTATTGGTAAGTACGTATATAAGTTCTACGAATAAGTAAATATAGCAAGATAAAGGTAATTTTAGAAATGAAATAATGAATGTAACTGTATAAAATTTTCGAATGTTTTAAATTTTGACAAGTTTTGAACTTAACCCTTATAAATGCAACAGTTAGAATTATACTCCGCAGACGTTGAAGCTCTTCCAAATAATTTTGTTCGTGTGGCCGATCCAATAGTTTTTGGGATCAAGAGTAGGTACTAATATCTAACGCAGCCAATGTTTTTACTCTACCTAGAGGTATGTAGGCTTGACCCTTTTAAAAACATATGAGCTAATGTCCACAACACCCCGATCGAGTGCGGTTCCCTGTTCGTGAACAGTTACAGCCCAACAAAGTACTAAGGGCAACAACTTCGTTCAACTTTCCCTTGTCCCCGAAGTACGAATGTCCCTATCCCTGGGGTCGGTAGTGTTATAAGCTCCCCGGTAAGACCAAGGTACGGCGCGCAGCAAGCAAGGCCTCCGCCAGTGATATTACTTCACGTGTGTCTCTGGTGGACCCGGGCTCTATGGGCTCGCCGGAGCTTGTGGTAGCTGCAGAGACGGACTTGTTCATCTGTACCGGTAGTGTGTGGCCGGGGCGTCTGTATCGTGCGCAGCTAGCGCGTCTTAGTAGCAGTTTAGACGAGGGCGCAAGGCGAGGAGACGTGTGGGACACGTGAGTTGCCTTTTAAGTTGGAAGCCATCTCCAGACAATGTCACGGGACACTGCGGCCGGAAACAAAGCCCAGTATTATAAAATGTTACTTAGAATCACGGAAGAAAGAAAAGAATGGAAATGGCATTAAGCAACATTTGTATCAAAACCAATGTCGCCACACGCACACATTTGAAAACGTAATCTTACATTAATACTAAGATAACATAATTTTTATTGGTTATAAATTATCAAACGAAAATAGATAATAATAAAAAACATTTGGTAAAAAAAAATGAAAATTATTTGGATCTGTTATGGTTTTATTATTACTAGTCACATAAAAGTTAAAATTCCTATGAACTTCCTATGAACATAAACTTCTTGGAATAAAAGCAATAGTTGACAATCTACAGATAGGAATGTGACATTTAATCCGCTAGTTATGAAACCGCTAGCATTTAATTCGACATTATGTTTCATAACTAGCGGAATATTGAACTAAGCATTGCTTTATAATTGCTATAATTAGGGTTAATCACGGAGTATATGGAAACGGCATTTAAAGCAATTTATTTATTAATTTATTTATTTATACATTTTAGGAAAATTCACGGACAAATAATACAATTATAGTAAACTTAAATATGAGTAATCCAATGCCATTTACGAATTTCCACCAACATGAAACAATATAAAGTGTTTAGCAAGCCAAAAAGAGATTACAGGAGAATACAAAGAACGCAGTCAATAAATTTAAAAAATAAAATAAAAAGTTACTATTAATATACAATTAAACCTTAGAGGATCGTAAAAGAAAAACAGTAAAAGAATTAAACAAGTAAACCAGTGTATTCATCGCCAATCACGTAATGTGTAAAAGTGACGTTTGGTCATTTCACGCCTGACTGTGTCTATGCCTCCCCAGATTTACTAGCCAGTTTAACTTGGCAAACTCTCAGCTTCTCTCACGGCAGCGATGACTTTCCCATATTATTATATTTAGACCGTATCTCTTCCCCTAAACCAGACCCCACTCCCCTCCTCAAATATAGGGTTAAGTTGGCTGACTGGGACAAATTCTCCCGCCTCGTCGACGCTAACCTGGAAACCCAGATCCAAGATATCGACAACTCCAACTTTTTTGAGATGTACAATGTGTTCGTTTCCCTCTTGCTAACCCCTGCAAACGACTCTATTCCGCTTAAAAATTCCGCTCGGTCCAGAAAGATTTAGACTGTTCTGCAGAAATTAAAAAACGCAACGAAGCCGAGCGTGAGTTCTGTGAGGACCTAACTTCGCTCCCGAAATATCTAAATTTTCAAAAGATCGCAGCAATGTCAAAAATATTCTTAGCTAAAAAAAAGATGTTAGGTTGGCGAAACTTTTGTGAGTCCCTCTCCCCCTGCACTCCGCCCACTCTCGTCTGGAGAAAATTAAGCGCATATCGACGTTCTCAAAACTATAATTATAATATTGTTTCCAACGACACAGCCCCGTGGCTCCCGGGCTTTGTCAGCAAGCTGGCTCCCTCTTTCGTTCCCTGCAAAGATAACTTTTAACCTTTTCTGATACCAATTCCACAGACAGTATGGACTCCCTTTTCTCACTTGCTGAACTATATTCGGCTCTTGACGGTCTAAAAGACACTTCCCCGGGCGCCGACGGTATCCCATATTCCTTCATCATCAACTGCTCACTTCATGCTAAAAAAGTATTCCTTGATATTTTAAACCTCATTTTTTCGAGTGGGTCAGTCCCTGTTGCCTGGAAACTTCAGATCGTAATCCCAATATTAAAATCGGGCAAGGATCCAAATCATTCAAGCTCATACAGACCAATCGCCCTGTCCTCTACTCTGTGCAAGATATTCGAACACCTCGTTAAAAACAGGTTAGAGTGGATAGTAGAGAAAAGGGGTATCCTTTCAAGAACTCAGTTTGGCTTTAGAAGGGGCATGAGCACCCTTGACAGCCTCAGTATTTTCTCCACGACCATCCGCCAAGCGTTCTCTATGAACGAGTCCGCAATAGGCGTCTTCCTAGATATTTCAGCTGCCTACGACAGTGTCCAACTCCCCTTGCTCAGACGAAAACTGGTTCAACTTTGCCTTCCAGTGAGGCTGACTAACATTATTTTTAGCTTACTCATGTCCAAGTTTGTCACGGTACGTGTCAATGGTGAATTGGAAACTCCAAGGTCTATCTGGCAAGGTCTTCCACAAGGCTCTGTGCTGAGTCCATTATTATATAACCTTTATACATATGACCTTGACCAAACCGTATCATGTTTTTGTAACGTTCTACAATACGCCGATGACATAGCCTTATACATCTCCTCCAAGGACCTTCTTCAGGCCTCGTTTCGCATTAACTCTGCTCTCAATTCCCTCCATACTTGGCTACTGGATCATGGCCTGACTCTCTCCCCTAGCAAATCTAACGCTGTTATTTTCTCACGTAAAAGAGCCGTACCCACACTCGAGATTTCAGTCAACGATCAACCAATCCCTATCTCAAATTGTGCTTAGTTTTTGGGTATCATATTTGACTCAAAACTGTCTGGAATCCAACATCTGAATTATATCTGTAATAAAGCTGAAAAAGGCGTCAACGTTTTGAGATCACTATCTGGCGTTCGCTGGGGCTCTCACCCATTTAACCAAAAAATATTATACAATGCTGTAATCCGCAGCCACTTCGACTACGGCAGTTTCATTCTAGAACCCTGTAGCAAATTGGCCCTAACTAAACTCACCCTCATTCAATCTAAATGTTTAAGAATCATCTCTGGAGCCATGAAATCATCTCCTATAAACGCCCTCCAAGTCGAGTGCCTCGATCCTCCATTACACCTCAGGCGTCAGTTCATGAGCGACAGATATTTATTTAACATTGCCCAATATTCGAATCATCCCCTATTAGAAAAACTTCAAAACGTGTCTGATGGTGTCGCTTTATCACCCTATTGGGCCCATAGGGAAGCCCCACCATTAATTAAAAACTTAAATATCTTGAAAAACCTCCCTTCCCCTATTGTGAAAATCCCCAAAAACCCCCTATTTCAGATCCCTTTTGAAGCGCTAACCTTCCAGCCGCGTGTAATCCTCAACTTTGGTGTTTGTAAAGACTCTGTCAATGCTAACTACGAATTTTTAAAGATCTTAAACAATAACTGGCTCGACTGGCTCACCATCTTTACAGACGCCTCAAAATTGCAGGACGATGGCAATGTCGGCGCAGCGGTCTGGATCCCAAAGTACAGTGTACTATTAAGCTTTAAATGCTCTCCTATCTCAACTGTGTACACTGGTGAATCTATCGTCATTCCGGAAGCCATCTTGTACGTGAAGTCACACCGACTAAATAAGACGATAATTTTCTCAGACTGCCGTAGCTGCCTGCAACATATTATCAAGTTACCATTCCACTCAAGAAATAACTTCCATATCACCCTCCGAATTAAAGAACTATTATTTGACTGTCATTCATCTAATATCGACGTAGCCTTAGACTGGATCCCTGGACACAAAGGGATAGGCGCCAATGAAACTGCTGATAGGTTTGCAAAGGATGCTATCTCATCTGGCCTGCCGGACCACTCAGGCTGCTTCTCCCGAGATCTACGTTGTTCGGCCAAACCAAAATTGTTCACTTCATACAAATTTCTAAAACTTAATAACATAAATCTGTAACCAGCCCCGAATAGCCTCTGCTCGATCACATTCATTTCATAATTTTCTGTCCCAACAATGTGAGTCGGAGAAAAATTCTCATTTCTGATCAGTCTTAAATTTTAAGAAAAATGAATATTCTTCATTCTTCCCGTATTCTCCCATTATCTTTCGTATAATTTTATTTCTTTCTCCATCCTCCATGATAATTTTCCACGCTGACACCGGTCAAAAGTTTGTTACTGAACGAAAACGATGCCTAACTTTGTTTCACTAAACGATTTTATTTGTTATTTCCCGCTAAATAAAACTTCCTACAATGTTTCTAAAAGAAAGAAAATAACATGAGCTCTCAAATTATATTTTTGTAATGTCATTAAAATATATATATAACCGTCATTGTGAATAAAAGCCAAAGTATTTTAATAACCGGCAATCTATCTCACCACCGCTCCACATGTCTTTCAACCCTGACATTGGCAAAATCGTCGCGCAAAACGACGGAGCCATAGACACAAAAGTTGAAGTTGAAGTTGAACAAAACAAATCAAACTCGGAATGATTTACTGTCGCATTATTATAAAGTCTCAAAGCACGCACCGTGTACGTATTTTGTCTATAATTAGTGCTCGCAAACGGCACTTGCAGAGGTGGTCGACATTTGTAATGCAACAAGTTTGTGCGCAGGTTTATATGTGACAACAATTCCGGACAATCAATCTTACCGTTGGCGATCCCCATCAGAAAACTGACGTCACTAATGTCTCGACGGATACGAAGCGGCAAAAAATGATACCTAGTACACCTATGCTTATAACCTGATGAAAATTGTTTAGTTTTGTAGTCCAGATAACGTAAAAATCTCTGCTGAATTGCCTCCAACTGAGACTTATAGGTTTCATAGCATGGATTCCAGACCTGTGAAGCGTACTCAAGGTGACTCCGTACAAAAGAGCAATAAAGAATCTTAATGCATTTGATATTATTGAACGTCGCCGATGTCCGAATAATGAATCCAAGTGCCTTTGATGCCTTACTTATTACACAGTCAATATGCTTGTCAAAAATTAGTTTGTCGTCATGGAGTACACCCAAGTCCCTCATTTCCCTGACTCTTATTGACTTCCTGACAACATATTGTTGGGCCATGTAATTTGTAACCAGTGCCTATAGTTGATGTTTTACGGCTGAATGTCATGTAAAAACATTTGGACACATTAAGTTGAAGCCTATTTATGGTACAGAAAGCTTCAAATCTGCATAAGGCTGCCTGAAGATCGTCAACATCTGTTTGCCCACGTATGACTTTTAGCACCTTCATGTCATCAGCAAAAAGCAGGATCTTCGAGTGAATAAAACAAGATCCAATGTCATTGATGAAGATGATGAATAATAAAGGTCCAAGGATAGAACCCTGCGGTACACCAGACGGGACTGATGTCCACCTTAACATAAAGCCACGCAACACAACCGCCTGACACCTATTAGCTACGTAAGAAGCAAACCAGCAGAATAAATCTCCATGGATGCCTGCTACCATCAACTTGTTCAGAAGCACATTGTGATCTATGCGGTCAAAACATTTAGTGTAGTCGATGTAAACTGCATCAACTTGTGCACGGCCCTCCATGCCTCTTGTTATGAATTCATTCGCGATGACTAAGTTAGAGACGGTGGACCTATTTCTTAAAAAGCCATGTTGGTGTTCATTAAATGTACGATTCAACACCGCATAAACATCACTGAATACCAGCCATTCCAATATTTTTGCAAAAAGACATAACTTGGAGATCGGACGATAATTTTCAATATATGATTTATCACCCTTCTTATATACAGGCGTAATAAATGCAGATTTCCATATTGATGGAACGATGCCTTCATTTAAAGATCTTTTGTAAAGCAAACACAGCGGAACGAACGACGCTGTCAGCACAGTTTAGTATGAATACAGGAGGAATATGATTAGGACCACCAGATTTTGAGAGATTTTAGCAGTTTAAGCACCGTAGATTGAACAATATCAACTGTACTAATAGAAATGGCACCATGAGTTACACTGATAGGCAGAGTGTGTAACCTTAGATAAGGATCTTGCGCTGTAAAGGTAGAATGGAAAAACTCTGCGAAAGTATTAGAAATAGCTTCACCTGAATCTGCAGTAGTGTTATTATACTTCATTACACCAGAATAGGAATTAGAGCATTTCAAACTTTTCACATATGACCAAAATAGTTTAGGGTTGTGATTTCTGAATTTTATCCAAGTAATTATCAAAACATTTTTGTTCAAATTCAATAGCTCTTCTACGCAATACTGTGAACGAGTGATAATCCGAGATATTACCATATACTTTATATTTGTGGTGAAATTTATATTTTTCTTTTAGAACTTTTATTAAGGCCGAATTAAACCAAGGAGGATGAGACCCAGTTTTAATTAATTTAGTAGGTACATACACGTCTCGACACTCATACAGTTTACAATAAAAGAGATTGACTGCTTCTTCTAAAGAATGTGCGTTCAAGTATGAGTCCCATTTTACATTATTGAGAGTAGATGAAATTGATTGGTAATCACCAAGATTATATAAAAATTTCACTTGTGGTATTGTTGTTGTATAATAGTGTGAATTTGAATAAACTCTGCAACAATATTTAGTGACTTATGGTGACTGTCTTCTGGAACTAAAGGATCGGGGCATGAATTAATACCTAATGAGCTATTTGAGAAAACTAGGTCAAGTATACGCTTATTAAGGTTACACTCACCATTATATTGTGAAAAATTACATGTGTCAATAGTGTCAATAAAGTTCTTTATGTAGTCACTCGAAATATCCAAATGTCTAAGTTCCAACTCACCGCAAGCTTTAGTCCACGTGATATTATCTGCCAAGTTAAAGTCTTCTGCTATAATGTAGGTATCAGTCGGCTGATGCGCCACAATGTTACACACTTTATTTGAAAAGTTTAATAACTGTGTTTTCAATGAATTACCACCTTTTTCATTACATACTCGTATATATACCGTGCACAAATGTATTCTATAAGAAACTGTAGGTCTAGTATGTTTTAACGTCAACGTCACTCAAATATCCTCAGAGCTGCGCCACTGATAGTTTTCTACCACCGATAGGTCTCTTCGCACCGCGATGAGTACGCCACCACCCAGAGATTGCGACGTTTGCTCGTAATTGCGGTCACGCCTCCAGACCAGATACCGGTCGTCAAACAGCTCACTGTTATGCACACCGTCTAATAACCAAGTCTCAGTTATAAGCACAACGTCATACCTATGCATACAAATATTCCTAAGGAATGTATTAGTTTTTGTACGCAGGCCACGAGCATTTTGGTAATATATATTAAGCTTAGCCATTAATGATTGTTATTGTAAATAGGTACTAATTGATTAAAATGTATATAATTCAATGAAATAATATAATTGATAAATTGGTCAACAATGCGGCGGTAGTAATAAACATACACACAAAAATAACAAGTTCGACACAGTGTTAGAACACGTTCTACCATTGAGTTAAGCAAAACTATGCAATACAATAGTGCGAAAAAAGCCATTAATATGAATAATGATTTACGTAGTTGATGCGTGCAAGGAGAAAGGCGCTCAATGCGTAGAGGAATAGCGTATAGATTTGTGAAGCTGTTAAGCGAGCGGTGATTAAGCAACAAACAATGGACTAAACTTACTTTAAAGCATTGACACAGACGATATTGGAAAACGACATCCTCACGTTTTGGACCAGCGATGCACATACTGTCGTTTTGTTGTGATATTATTAAAAACGTAAAAATTAAAAACTTATGAGTTAGACAACTTTCGATAAATCCCGTTCGGTCTTGATAGTCAGTATTGGAGATAGGTCGTCGCGGCGCACGAAAATCTTGGCGTGTTTCACCCAAACAGACCGGAAACCCTTCTCTTTGGCAGCCCTTTTGGTGTTTGAGAATAGTATTTTGTTATGTGTGGTGAGGTGATCGTTTACAAAGATCCTGTGATTACCCTGCAGCCCCAGAACAGCAGGTGTAATATGTGTTTCTTTGGATATTATCCTGGCTGCAGCTATAAAATCTTCTTTCACATACCGGTTGTTAAAGCATACTATGAAAGGCTTAACCTGGTTCGGATCTCGTGAGGGCACTCGGGTAACAAAGTTTATTTTGTCTTTTGACACCGGATAGTTAATTTTTGATCCCAACATAGTAATCAATTGGACTAAGTTTTCATTTCTCGTTTGGGTTACTCCTTTTAATTCTACGTTGTTCATTCGAGACCATTGTTCCTTACTAGCTAGGTCATTCTCGAGCCCATCCAATCGCCGCTAAATATCAGAGATTTGCTCCGCTGACTGCTCTACTTTGGCCAATCGTGTCTCGACCCCCCGATCCTAGCGTTCAACTCCTATATGGTGTTAGTGAACTCGAGCACAGATAACTTTATACCGCTCATCTCCTCTCTTAGAGACTTGAGCTCATGCAATAGAGCTTCAAGAGGCGCAAGTTTTTCAGCTATTCGTGCTATTTCCTTCAGTATGAGAGAGTCCCCACCAGGTGTAGTAGATTGGTCAGTATTCTAAGGAGGTTGACGACTTGCTGGTATGATACTCGGGGAGGGAGTGCGATTTCCGGCCTGTTTACACTTAGGGCAACGCCACGAAGATCTCTCGCCTAGTCTTGAATATCCAAGTTCCGTGATCCCGCAACAGTGATAAAGAACCATACCACCGCATGCCGTACACCGGGCTCCGTCCATCAATTTCTCAGTACAAACGATGCATTGAAAACTATTCATTTTTTTAAACTTGAGAAGCACTGGAATTTACTATGCGATTTAATAAGTATTGGCGATAAGACACGGCCGTACGCTAATAGCTTACGAGCAAAACTGAATGCAATGTCTTCTAGACTAGCGTAGCTGACTTTTACACGCACACATATGTTACCAAATACATAAAAGGTTTTACTACACGCAAATATTAATTGATATTAGCTACGCAGGCGTGTGCGTATACGTAGCTACATGCTACAATGACAGTATTAATGATTTATTGTACTGTCATCGTACTTTCAATAAACTACTAGGTTTGCGGCTCTGAGTTTCATGTCATATATTACCTGATTAACCAAATGATTTCATTTTTAATGAATTTTTCGGTTGTTATTCATATGTCTATAATTTAATGTGATGTCATGAAATGCCTATAGCAAATGGTGCTACATTTAGTAGATTAGTTGCTTCAGCCCAATCTCTGCTTTGAAAAGGATCCGGCGGAAAACTAAAAAATCAATACAAAAACTGCAAATGTAAATCATGTCTGTGATAAAACTAAGAACTCAAGCGGAAGAATGTGTCGTATAATAAGCAAGTAGGGAGAAAGGAATCATGTAGATAAGGGAAAGAAAATCTCCAATCTCATAAAGTCTTCATTTGATACTCCACGAACTTAGGTGCATTATAAAATTATCGACACTGTACCTCTTCTATCTATATTTCCTTTTTTTCCATTAATAATAATAATAATAAATAATAAATAACGCACACACTCAACATAGCCCCGCACTAGGGAAACCCTGTGTCGCGGGTGCCATGGACACACACATAGATAACCACAAACTACACCCAAACTCACGAGAGAAATAAATGTACGCCATACAAACATTTCTCCCGGCCCGGGAATCGAACCTGGGACCTCTGCGTGGCAGTCCGGCATGGTAACCGTTCGGCCACAGAGGCAGTTAAAAGTTTCCTATTCTACAAAATTATATTCAAAAAATGAATGGACCGACTGGGAGACACAAGAGCTAGCAACTAACTTGCACAACTTCGTACTTACAAGCGCATCATATAACGACGGAACGTTGCCGTCGTTTAGGACTCTTGACGCAGCAACCGAATTTCATACGGTATTCAAGTTTTTCATTTAGTTGTGTTAGCCCTTAGTATGTTTATACATGAAGTATTTCAGAATTGGACAACCGAAATAAAAAATCATTAATATATCGTTTTTACTTAAATTTAAAATTTAAAAAAACTATTGTGAGTGTGGGGACCAAACATTTAAGTAATTAAAATTCTTAGCTTTTAAATACCTGTAAACAATTTATGTTTACACATTGGTACCTACTGCTATAATAAAAAATATGTTGAACTAAACCAAAACCGAGTTTACCAAATACAGAGTTTCTACATATCGTTAATTTGATTACAACACGCGGACCCAGTACCAAGTGTAATACGACACTAGTGCAAGCAATTCATTGAGCGTTATTAAAATTGTTCTTTTGAAGGCGGCGATGGCTAGCAACCAATGTATATTGTTATTACCGAGTTGCAAGAAAATAGTTTTGTTTCGAAATTATAGTTTTGTATTGTTGAAAATATTAGAAAATACAGAGTTTTAGTACTTACCGATGACATCACTCCCGAGGTATTTTTTAAACTTTGGCTTCTTACGCGACATGATATAATTGCACAATTCGGACATTTGAACGACGATTGACGCGCTGTTAACACTCATGATAAGCTAGATAACGCGGACCCCGCCCACTAACCAGTCTATTACTAGTATTTATGTGGTCTGTGCTTAGAATACTCTAATTTGTATAACAGATCACGCACACAAAGAAATTATATACCTATGCAACCAGCTGGTAAAGTCGTTAATAATCACAGTTTTGAATAAGTTTCATGGTTTCTTATGTATTTTTACTTAAGTTGATGTGATCAGAAAATATCGAGTTATAACGAAAACTTAAGAACATAATTATAGGAGCCCTGTACCCCACCTACGGTGGGGTCGGTTCACTCGCGACCTGCGACGCGTTGTCGGCTTTAGATTACGGGATGTGCCATACCCGGACCTCGACCAGCCGGCAATAACAAATAATACCTATGTTCAGAAAATGGAAGCAATGTGAAAATTAAAAATTTGAAATAAGTTTTTTTTGTAGTCACTCGTAATAGAGCGTCCATATACTACCGTAATGATGTGCGCTTCGGGCGTCGCCCTCGGCTGAAGCTCGGCCTAGGGTCTCGCTACTTTTTTATTTGCTTGAAATTAGCTCTTTAATAACGGCCGTGTTTAAGAAATTACAAAAATATTTTTTGATCACAATTTATTATCAAGCAATCATAGAAACTTTTCGTGCCAATTTTCAGCCCGAGCAAAGCAAGTTTTTTTCAACAACAATTTATATCGAAAAAAGCGCTTATATGTATAGCGACTAAATCGAAAAACGGCGGAAACGAAATTTTTACCTCAAATGATAGGTAATTGAGTTTTCAATTATTATTTTGGAATAATTATTATTTGAGTCAAATTGGAAGATTCTTTCTGCTGTCAAACACTTGTCAAAAAACGCTAGCTATATTGAAAAATTAATTTTGATCGCAAATTATTATTCAACCATCACTAAAGAGACCTTCACATGCCGATTTTCAGTCGTATTAGAGCAAATTTTTATGGGGGCCACATTGAAAAATATAGCGAAAAGCTAATGTTGATCACAAATTATTATTAAGCACTCTAAGGGTCGTATTCCAGAACTGTACTCAATGCTCAAGTCAGGATTTGAGCAGACTTGAGTATGGATTCAAACACTGGAAATACGACTCTAATGGCAAGGACTTGAGTATGATTTCTAGTGCTTTGAATCATACTCAAGTCCTGACTTGAGCATGGAGTAGTATTGAGTAGAGTTCTAGAATACGACCCTTAGGATCGTATTCCAGAACTCTACTCAATGCTCAAGTCAGGATTTGAGCAGACTTGAGTATGATTTCAAGCACTGGAAATACGACCCTAATGGCAAGGACTTGAATTGAATAGAGTTCTAGAATACGACTGACGACGACGTTGTTGCCAGACACAACCATGTACCAATTGTGCCACTATAAACTGCTAAAAGCACCATAAATAGGGATTTTTCCTTCCACGGGCAAGTGATTTTGTAATCAGAAGATGCATAATTTGGAAGGAAACGTCCCTGTTTATTCGTTTACCCACAGTTATCGTGCTTTTGCAGTTTATAATGGCACAATTATGCACTTTTCGCGTTTTCGACTGGTGTTTATCTACGATAAAACGGTCGAGCGCGTTCTAAAGTGTAGTAGCGGCAACTAAGTGTATTTCACTTACAATGGGCACGCCAAGTACCTACACTTGCGGCGTCTATCTTGATATATGTCCGTGGTTTTCATACTAATTGCTGTACTTGCGGCGTCCATCTAGATATTTATGTCAGTGTCCATCACAGAAAAAGTTACAGTAACGCCATCTAGTGGCACTAAACTCTACCTCTACTTCCCTACTACGTTGCAGGTATACTTACTTGGATTCACAAATTATGTCTTCACAGCCCCTGTTTGTAATAATAAAATATGTAATATTTAAATCAAATCCGATAGGGACAATCTTAACAACGGCTACAATATCAGCCCATAATTTATCTAAGCATGTACGTTTGTTTAGCAATATAGAACGGTGCTAAATATAAATCAAAATATAAAATTTTCTTTATCAGTTCACACAGTAGATACACTAAATTATATCATAAATGAGGAGTGTACAGCAAACAACCACCTTCACTTCACTTTTTATTTTTATGGCTCCATCATTATGAGAAATGATGATGTTGCCAATGTCACGGTTGAAAGAAGAAAAAACGAAACAAAAAAAAATTCGCTAAGCTCTAACATGGACCAATAACCCAAGAGGACTGCTAATCTCCATATTAAAAATCGTAGCTCTGAAAAAGGTCAAAATTCCGTCTTATTTCTAGATGGCGCTGATCGATAGCCTGGAATTAGTTTATATTTACGTAAATGGCCATGGATATCGATTAACTCCTCTTTTATAGGAAATATAGTAGATATTCTATTTTTCTTGTAATGTTTTTCAAATATTTAGTAATAAACTAAAATTATTCTCTGAACTTCGATATTTATGCGTATCAATAGATGGCATTGTTCGTTGTTAACTAATTAATAACGTAACGCTTGCGAATATAGTTAGATGGCGCAAATCCTAAACAAAATAAAAGAATACTTGGAAGTATCTATAAAAATCTGAGCAATATAGTATAACCTAAAGGAAGTCTAAATTGTCATCCGTTTGCGGTGGCGCACAGTGGGCCCAAATTGATAATTCTTGGACATAGGAATAACTTGTGGAGTATCGAGCTAATTTTTTTATTTGATAGACAATAACACTCCTAACAACTTTTATTCTTGTATGATTTCTTGAAAAATTGATAGTTTCAGAGAAAAAAAATATAATTTTTTTTTGTGGAGAAATATACATTTTGTTCTTTATCTCAAAATATACGAAAATGTAGTGTGCGTGGGTTACTTACAGTATAGTTCCAATAATTTTCTATGTAGAAAAAAATAATCCGTCTGCATGTACTTGCGGCTTTGTAAGTAGAGGTGCGGCAAAATTGCTAACTCTTTTATGTACTTTTTTAACAAAATACATGAGCTTCGACTAAAGAAAATTTAATTTTAGTGCTAAATTACACAGAGCGTTATAACAATAACACGAAAGTTAAGTAGAAACTAGTATATTGTGTTTTATTTTTTAATAAATAACAAATCTAACATTTTGACATCTTTTTACTCGTAAAGCCGCAAGTACCTGCTGATGGATTGTTTTTTCTTGATAGAGAATTATTGGACTTATACTGTAAATAAAGCACACATTACATTTTTCTACAATTTGAGATAAAAAAATAAAATGTTTATTTCTCCAAACAAAAAAAAAAACTAAATTTTTTTTTCTGAAACAATCAGCTTTCCAAGAAATTACATAACAATAAAAGTTATCAGGAATGTTATTATGTATCATGTGAAAAAAATCAGCTCTGTATTCCTAAAATTGTATCATGATTAAATAATTATTTAGCCTAAAATTTATACTTTTTATTTCCGTTATTTTTAATTACCTTCAGATTAATTTATACTGGGTTGTTGGACTTTATGCACTGTTTGTAATGGATGACATATTACACACAGATTACACGAAGCTTATGTATTTTGTTAAAAAAGTACATAAAAGAGTTTTTATGTACAATTTTGCCGCACCTTTATTTACAAAGCCGCAAGTACATGCAGACGGATTATTTTTTTCTACATAGAAAATGATGGGAACTATACTGTGAGTAACCCACGCACATTAGATTTTCGTATATTTTGAGATAAAAAATAAAATGTATATTTGTCTTAAACTTTGTTTGTTAAAAAAGTACATAAAAGAGTTAGCAATTTTGCCGCACCTTTATTTACAAAGCCGCAAGTACATGCAGACGGATTATTTTTTTCTACATAGAAAATGATGGGAACTATACTGTAAGTAACCCACGCACATTAGATTTTCGTATATTTTGAGATAAAAAATAAAATGTATATTTGTCCATACAAAAATTTTTTTTTCTCTGAATCTATCAACTTTTCAAGAAATCATACAAGAATAAAAGTTGTTAGGAATGTTATTATATATCACATAAAAAAAATTTGCTCGATACTCCACAAGTTATTCCTATGTCCAAGAATTATCAATTTGGGCCCACTGTGTGGCGTTCCGATATGACCCTTTGGGACCAATGCAATCTCTGCGATATCATACTTCTTGGAATTACAAATAAAATTAAAAAATATTATTTCGCACGTTCGGTGTTCTCAGCCTAAAATCACCGTAGCCATTGTTTTTTCTCGCTTCTTACACCCAGTAACATTGAAATATGAATAATTTTAAGCTAAACTCAAATCAATATGTCTAAATGGCATTAGAATAGACAAAGTAGTGTTCTAGTTATTATTTAGAGGATGGAAACGTTGTGAGTTGCGATTGTTTTTTTTTACAATGTATTTGTATACGACTCCAGGTGCATATCCATTTTGAGGTAAAATATAGCGCCATCTAGTTGACGTGTTTGTTATCACTAGAAGCAGATTTGATAGAATCAATGTGTCAATGTAAAATAACGTTACAAAATAGCTATTTGGTAATCGTCGCGACATCTAGTGTACCAATAGGTACTAAATACCCGGCTACGCTATCTTGTATGACGATTAGCAGTCCTCTTGAGTTATTGGTCCATGGCTCTAATAACCACCTTAAAGTTATACTTTATTTGTCATTAACAATTTGACATGTATATAAATTATGCAGTTAGTTGTGCATGAATAATAAAAATTAAATACCTATATATAATTTTCCGTGATTAATTACATAGAAAAACGTAAATTGAAATAGATAAAAAATTCAACTTTCACCTTCACTTCAGCAGTTTATTTGGCTCTTTGGTGACTTTACACATATTTAGCAAATAGAAGATACATTCTTAAATACAATGGTATTCAAGAATGGTATTCATAGTACAAAAAACTGTCTGAGGCCCACGCGCATAGTGAGCGTGTTCAAGTGTGAGCTACAACGGAATTTAATATACTGACAACTATGACTTCATATCCTTGATTCTAACAAAGCATTTTTTGTAATAGTAATGTAACAGTTGTCCCACATTGCTAATCCCTTTTCAGACTTACTTAATTACTTGTCATACATAGAACTGTGATGGCGTCTAGTATACCCAAATATTCAGGGACTTAGGAATAATTTGTGAAATACAAAGCTGATTAATTTTTTACATGATAAATAATGACGTTTCTGACAACTTCTATTCTTACATTCCACTAAAAAATTAATTACATATAGTATAACTTAGACTGTTAAAAACATATAAGAATTTTTGACACCTTGTTTCTCGGAAAACTTTATACAAAATTTACTTACCTAATATCCTGACGTAGGTTTCTTTTGCTCCGGAACTGGGTCATACGTGACCCTTCTCCTTTACCATGAGCTTTCGGAGGAGGAAACACCGTGATGAAAGTACCTGTAGATGGATTTTACTTTTCTTGGTAGAGAATGATCGGAACTATATATACTATTCTTAAGCAATCCACTTTTCATAAAAGTACCTACCCAATAATGTCATTATTTATCATATTAAAAAAACAGCTCTGTACTTCACAAATTCCCAAGTCCTCAAATTACCAGTTTGGCCGTAGTGTGTGGCAGTACTATCCACTATTCATGTTATACAAGGTCGACCGCCACCACCAATTACGTGAAATGGTCTGCGCCGAAAGGTAAAACTTAAGTTATAGGACGTTTTACGACCAAAATTCTTAATTAAACATTTTCGCAAGGACCGTGAGAAATATGTAATATAATTGTTGTTTATTTTATTTTTAGTTGGTTATTTTAGTATAATAAAAATAATTATAAATATCACAATAACATTATAAGGGAGTCATCACACTTGTCGACGCGGAATCGTATTGAGTTGGTCAGAAAAATATTATGTCCATGTAACAAGAGCGAAAACGTTGTGCATTTCGCGTCAGCGGCGGTCCAAGCGGAAGCAAAACGAGCAACACTTTTTGCTCTTATTGCATCGACTTAAAGCGTTTTCTGACCGGCTTAATGCAGTTAAGTGTTGATAAGTATGGTGACTCTCTTATTCATAATTTGAAATTACATGTCATAGTAGGTATGTAACTACCTATTTACTTACTCACATTGGGAATTTAAATAAAAAATATACAATATTAAAATACTCAGTTAATACAAAATTAAAACTACAAGACTAGTAATGTTATTACTTATGTTATTACTTGTTATGACTTGTTTTAAGGTTTATCTGGATATTTTAATTTTTCTAACTCTTTGCTGACTCTATCATAATCTTCTCGCACTTTCTTACATTGAAGTTGGAGATCTTCAAATTGGCTCTGTAACAAAAAGAGTTGAATATAGTACCTATGAATTACAGTTCTTGTCTAGTAATAAAGGAAGCTCTTTGAAATTTTTGTTATTCATTGAGAGAAACAGATAAATAACTCAAATCATGTTGAGCAAAAATTCAAGTTAAGTGTATTTAAGTTGAATTTTTGCTCAACATGATTTGAACCAATCTGTGGTCTTTAATCATAATTTTTCGTTTCATCGTGTCACCGTCGCGGAATTTTCATTAAGAAGCACGGACTGGTTTGAAGCGTGTTGAGCAGAAATATCACATAATTATGTGGGTTATCTGTTAGTTTAGTTAATGTCCGAGTCTCGTGGTGGTTTTTTATTAAAATATTTATTGATTTTTGTAGCCCCTCTATTAAAACTACGTAATACCTCTCACCACTGTAAATGCAAGAAATCTTAAAAAAATTCCAATATCAGATAAGAATGGATGGTGCTTCATGTTTCCGAGGCCTTCGCCTGTATTATGAACCCATACAGATGCCTCTTGATGATTGTTACTGACAGTTTTCAAAAGATATACTGTATATTCTTGCCTATATGAGGTGATGATTGATCAAAACAGTATGTGTAGGATTTCCCGCGGGGCAATTTTAGGCTACATTTCAAATATACAAATTTAGAAAACTAAGTTACAGTTTTCTAGGCTCAGATCGATGACACTATTGGCTGCACACTATAGAACATTATTAGGTAATTTTCTAAACAAAAACATATCTTAATATTTCAAAGTATTTGTGACTAACAAATAAACATAAATAAATCTAGACCAGTTATAGACTTTTCAGAAGTTAAATAGACTGGAGCGGCCATAGAGATGACACTGTTCAATTAAATACTCGAAAGTGCTGATTACCAGCTTTAAACCTGTTTCCCGTAAAACAGTACTGTCCCTAACTACAAATACTACAATTCCCTTGCCCAAACACAGCAAGCTCCACTTTAGAAAAGAATCGTTTTTTTTTGCATTTTAGTTCCTAATGCAAATGATTTTAACTACTTTAACTTTTCAGGTCAGATTCAGGTTATGATAATTTCTTTAACCACAACTAAGCTACTATAATTTTAATTTAAAGTGAAATTTAGGCTTATCTGAAAATGTTTAATTTTGCCTTTTATTTTTCTTGTTCTTTTCAAGGTTTATTTTCAAGGCAGTTTTTTAATGGAAGTACTTTAGTATTACTCCTTAAATAAGTTCAACAAACTCCACTTGAAAAGAATCCCAGGATAGTAAAAATAAGAACCTGGCAAATAGTGACTTGTTGCTTCATAGCTATGCAGCTGTCCATGATGTCTTTGAACCTTCTTTTGTCCGCAGTGTGCAACTGCTGCGTCTCTGTCAGCAGTTTATCTATTCGGTCTTTGTATTCTGTGACAACTGTAAATAAAATCAGATATGGACACCATCTTTTTTATTGTAACCATCATAAAAGTAAATATATGGATATGTGTATTATGTCTTAGACACATGTGTAATAGTCTATCATAAGTTTTGATCATTCTCTGACTAGGGTTCAGTACCTAATTTCCATGGCAATTTTTATTATTTAAGCTTTCGAATTTTTTTGCTGTGCAATATTATTTAATAATCGGGTATTTAATAATGTATGTAATATTATTTAATAATTACACCATAATATACTTGAATATTCAAATAATAAAAATTGCCTCGGAAATTAGGTAGGTAGTGAACACTAGTCCAAGGATGAATGACTTATATCATGGTCTGATATGCTATCTAACATAATGTGGTATCCGTGTGTGTGGTGGCTGATTACAGGAGGTCAAAATAGATGTCCATTTTTTGGTCACTATAGCTAAAAAAAAATTAAAAAACTTCTTACCATTTAATTGATATTTTAGAGATGTAAGCTCAGATAAGCACCTTCCACCAGACCAGTGTTCAGTCGGATATGCCACTTGAACTCGAGTTGTATAAAGATAAAATGCACTAAATACAATTATGCACAAAATAAAAATAAACAATAACTTTTGTTTCAAATAATAATAAAACATGCGAAAATTCATTTTTGTGGCTATTCACTTGTTTTAATTACAACTATAGTTTAAGAAAACCGTTTTCAATTTTGACACATTGTACAGCGCATATTCACTGAGATAAATCAATACATTCTGTCTGAAGCAAAAAACAATTCATTTCAATACTAAATCTGGTCTACAGTAAAATACTAGTTTATCCAAGTACTCTTTGAGTATGTGCAGAGAACAAATAAATAATGTATGAGTACAATCTACTCGAGAACCAAACGTAGTTGTCATCTGTAACGTCAATTTCTGTTGCTGCTTTTAGTGATGTGACAAGAGTTAGATATCTGTTAATTAGATAACTCGCATGATACAAGAGTATTCTTTACTTTTAAATGTTACCTTCATCTTAGTGTCCCGCTTTTCTACGAAGGTTGGCGACCATAATGGCTGTTCTCATTTTCGAAGCTGCCGCACGAAAGAGAGGACGTGTACTAAGGTGGAACCAGTAAATTTTAGAGGTTTAAATGTAACCCCATCAAAATAATCGATGATTCCCCCAAGGTCAAGGCAAAGAAATTTAAGAACAAAATTGTTATCGAGTTCTTAGGTTTTCATGATTGTTACACATAGGAAATGAAACTATTTTTCCGGATTTAAATCGCGTATTGTATATTTGTTTTTCAAACAAACCGACGTTTCGGGCCCTTTACATCATCGCGATTTAAACAAGATTGTTAATCAACTTTCAATATTTACAACCTAAATTACGACTACGTTAAGCAATAATTTGATAAGACTGTTCAAATATATGAGGCATTACAATAAAACTAATAGAGTTAGAAATGATTTTCATGTTAATCAGAATGTGTGGTTTAAGAAAAATGTTGATTAAAATGTTTGATCAGAAGGTGTAATTATTTAAAAGTTAAGGTTATAAACCATATAAAGTTAAGAATAAAAATAATGTCATTTATACCAGAAACTCTTTCCATATTAAACTAGCATAGATTTTGTGTCTTTTTTGTAAAATTAAAATAAGATTAACAGCAGCTTTATATTAGAAATATAAGAATCTAAAATTGTGAGGTTGGTTAAAAATAAGATTTTCATTTATGTTTCACTGTTTGCAATTTTATTTGAACTTTTTCTTTCAATAAAATATGTTAAGAGGCCCTTTTGCGCGCTGCAATATTATTAATATTAATATAGTTCATTTACTTACACTAAATTAATTTTGCACTTTTATAATGCTATGGGGATCTATTCCGATTTATTTACACTTGATTGTGTGTGTCTGTTATTTATTTATTTATTTATTATTATTGCTATATATTTTGTGGGTTCATAAATCACAATATTATTACTTAACTTTCAAAAGTTGGTATTTGTCACAGACATTTTAATACATATAAAATTTTCAAAATAGTGTCCCTTTCAATAACCTTTATGTTATTACATGAATGCTAAGCATTATTTATTTAATATGATTGCTTGCTTACTTAGTCTGTGTTACACATAAAAAGACTACTTTACTACGTCACAGTAATAAATAAAAATTAAAAAAGTGAGCAATTTCTCATTCATGGGAGCCGGTTCCACGTCGCCCTAATTTTAAGAAAAGAAGAAAAAAATTAAACATTAGTGGAAATCGCAATATTTCCCATCGAGGATAAACTCTAATAACTTACACGTCGAATACATACCGTAACTTTCCAATTTATTATAAACAAACATGTTTTCTTAGGAATACAAAATATGTTTCAATTTTTCTTATCATTAGTATCAACTCAACTAAAAACCTCCTAATAACAAAAGTTCATACCGCATCACCTTCACCCTTTGCACACGTGAGGAGGGGCTCCTGTCGGATTGGAGTGTACACAGTGAAGAAAGCTGTGCATCTCCGTTTTAGCAAAAAATCGACTTAAATAGCAATTTCAGCGCTAGTGACTAAATCGTTCTCATTCATGTAAAGCAATCTATCTAAATAAGTATTAAGAAATAGTTTTATAAACTTTATTGTACTTTAATTAGACAAAGGGAACTTTAAAATCCATGGACTTTTATAACGGTCCAGCATATTTTACACAGTTGACAATTAAAAATGTATCCAAATAACATTATTGTCGCTCTCGTTCTTGTCTACTTTTAAGTCAAATATTTATTTTAAGTCAAACATTTATTTCAAATATAACAATTAGATGGTGATAATGGTGATGATGACGGTGGTGACAATGATGATGGTGGTGATGATGACGATGATGATTGTAGTGTTGATGATTTATTTATTTATTTATTTATTTATAAACACTTGGAAGCTTACAGTATTAACACCAAAGCGCTTACAAGTTAAATTGAACATATTAATAAGGAAAATAAAATAATAGATTGAATAAAATAACATCGAAAACAAAATAAATAGTGAAAATTAAAATTGCGCACAGTATGCCATTCACTCACACGGCAGCAGTACTCGATAGGTAGTTCAAGAACAGCAGTATCCCGCGATGAATAACATGCTGTTTGTCAAAGAATATGTCTAAATCTAAATCCTGATACTGGGTGAGCAATGCGTTTAGCAGCGCGATCGCGCGTGGAGTAGGCGCGTTATCAGCGCTTCGCGTGCGCGATGCGGCGCCACTGTCTGCGAAGAGACGATGCGGACGACGCGCGCGCGCGCTTAGGTACCGCGACGGCACTCCAACCAGGCCACAGCGCGCCAGCGCCTCCGGGTTGTAAATTCGGTTGGTGAGCAATCGAACATAATGGGACAGTAGCGTTTCCTTCCTTCTTAATGCAAGTGTATCCAGCCCCACCATGCCATTAACAAAGAGAGACGGATACAAAAACGGATAATACCCGTAGAGTCGCCCGTAAAGATAACGTGCGAATTTACGCTGGATTCGTTCCAACATGGTTTCATATTTTGCTTCCGAGGGATCCCAGACTATAGAGTTGTACTCTAGTCGACTGCGAACCAAGGACTTATATAGCATCACAGCAACTCCAGGATTCTTGAACTCGGAACCGACCCTCATAATGAACCCTAGTGTTTTGCTAGCTCTACTACAGATGGAAGTAATATGCTGTCGGAAGTCTAACCTGGAATCCATTGTCAATCCAAGATCATTAATCGTTTGGACTCTTGTCATTGGTGTCCCACACAAATGGTAGGTAAAACATAACGGTGTTCGGCTGCGAGTAAAAGTGATTGCCTTACATTTTGACACGTTAAAGAACAAACGATTTCTGTCAGCCCACCCAGCAACCGCGTCAATATCCAGCTGAAGCGCCTTGCAATCGTCAGCCCCGTTTATTGACGTAAACAGTTTTAGATCGTCCGCGAACATGAGGCATTTAGAATAACGAACAGACAGTGGCAGATCGTTTATCATTATTAAAAACTGCGTCGGCCCTAATGTAGAGCCCTGACTTATGCCAGATCGTGTGTAATAGCTGTTCGATTCGTATCCTGCGACTCGCACATACTGACGCCTATTCCGAAGGTAACATGAAAAAAATTTCAATAGTTTCGGTGTGAATCCGAAAGACGCCATCTTCTGCAGCAGCACGTCGTTGTCCACAATATCAAAGGCTTTTTTGAAGTCAAAGTACGTTGCATCAACTTGCCGACCCAAATCCATCCCAGTCATCACGAAATCTACAAAATTCACATGGTTAGTGGCTGTTGAACATGCTTCCCTAAATCCATGCTGGCAGTCAACGAGGCGAGGCCGAATCTGCCGTGAGATCTGCCTATTAATCATTGACTCAAATACCTTGCCGAACACTGACAGTATCGCTATTGGTCTATGCATCGCAACGTCAACGGTGGACTGACCACCCCCCTTCGGTACTGGGGTCACTCTGGAGATTTTCCAGTATTCAGGATACTTACAAGTATCCAAAGACAGATTGTACAAGTAAAGGAGAGGGCGCTCTAGAGCCGAAACACAATCCCTAACAAGAAATGGAGGAATTTCATCATGACCCGCCGCTGAATGAGGTTTCAACTTTTTAACCGCTACTCGCAGCTCCTTCGCTGTCAGTTCACTAATCGACACACAATAAGCATCCAATACATTCTCGTTTCTATGTACGCACTCAGGGTCCAATCGCGGCACGTTATTATGGAACACCGAGCTAAAATACGATGCAAAACCATCCACGGCATCCTGTCCAACAAGCAAATTGCCATTATGAACATAATGACGTGACGGCTGCCCATTACTTCGCTTCTCAGCTATGTATTTCCAGAAGGTTCTTGGCTCATTTCTGATGGCCTTCTCCATATGGTTAATATGATTTTGACTAGCGTTTTTTATTAGATGCTTACTACGCGTACGATAGTACTTATACATTGCCTCATTAAATTCTTTTCCCTCCCCTTTAAACTTTTTCAAATGGTAATACTTTGTTTCAATACATTTTATAATGTCCTTGGTATACCACGATGGATACACATAACGTCCCTTATCGCGTTTACCTTGCTTAATAGGCACGAATTTATTAATACAGTCAAACAATTTGTCATAAAAGACTCTGACCGCCTCTTCAACATTTCGTACTTCGAACAAGTCCTCCCAGTTAATACCTAACAAATGTTCATAAAGCAGACATAGATTAGCTTTAGAAAAGTTCCAGCGCGGTGCTGAAAGTGGATTAGGACGAGGAGGGTGCATACGCAGTGGTAGCGCTTGGTCACCATGCTTGAAATACACCTCTATCTCGAGCGCCGGATGGTAGGCGTCACATGATACCAATGGATCGGTAGACCCAGTAACGGCGACCTCTTTGTCATCCGGCCCAACCAGTATCAGGTCTAAAATACCTCCATAATCATTTGCAATACAATTATATTGTTGTAATTTACAAAAGTCCATAAATAAATTAAATTGATTTTTTACATTAGCACTACATGAGTTTAAATTAAAATCGCCAACTATTAATACATCTGACATACCATGTGCACATAATATATCTTCGATACATGTCAAAACATTTAAATATTGTTCATCTTTATAGTTTGGCGGTAAGTAAACAACACAAAATAGCAACTTAATATTTTTCCAAGATATAACCACAGCAAGTAGCTCTTTATCGTTCGTTACACTGGGGACGTTCGTCACCTCCATCACACTATAACAGTCACGTACTGCCAGCAGCACACCACCCCAACCCACATCACCCTCCCGGTCTTTACGATATATCGTAAAACCGTCAGGAAAAAGTTCTCCGTTGCATACCGAACTTGTTAGGAAGGTTTCCGTCAGTGCTATGACGTCCGCTGAGCATGTAAGTACATTGTTGTAGAATTTAGTAGTCTTAGAGCGGAGACCTCTGACATTTTGATAGTAAAAAGGAATCCTCTTTAGATGTTTATTTTTTCCCTTTAACTTCACTTCTGGACCGAAAGAACTGCTTCCATGGCTTGACACATATATTGGTCGCCCAATTCTTTGCATCTAATACCCACTCAGCCATCTGATAAGGAACTCCAAGTTTGAAAGAAGCGTAGTTCCCACGCGCCTTTAGTTCTTCTACAGTACAATTATCGTTATTACAAATTGATGTAAGATGGTTCTTAACCTGATCAACAGTAGTGCCTTGCTTTACATAGTACAAGTGAAAATATTTCCACCGGTCCGAAGCTTCAAGTAAAGTAGAGCCGGGCATCGCTACGCCACGGAGTACCTGTGGCGAGGAGCGACGTACACGCCGTTGTCTCACTTCAATCCAGTCCTCCTCCTCATCGACATTGGTGTTCTCTCTATGGACATTCACACTCACAGGGTAATGCCTTTTTGGCGATGGTATTGGAGTTGTAGATGGTACAGGTGAGGCTGGCGACTTCCTAGGCTTTTTAGATTTACTCTTTGCTGTGTTACTGGCTCTTGATGAAAGTCCTGTTACTATAGGAACACTTTCTGTGTTGGTGACATTTGTACCCTGATTAATTTTTGGTAACGGTATTTCCATTTCAACCTCCTGTCTTTGTGCAATGGGATGTTTATTATTTACAATATCTTGGAGTTTCAGTTCCAAGGAGTTTATCTTATTATTTAACTGTTCAAATGAAGCACGCAAAACTGATCCAATGCAGACTTCAACAGCTTTGCTAATTTTATTTGTCAGGCGCTCTACAACCTCGCCATTCAATTCCTCACGAATCATAGTTCTGACAACTTCCAAGTAATGGGATACATCATCTAGTGGAGTATGAATGGGACTAACGTGGATGCCCTCTATAGTTTTTTTGTTGGTCTTTTTTTGCCTAGTAGTGACGTTATTCTGCTCACCGTCTTCATTATCAAATACTAACAGAGATGAGCGTACTGGTGTATTGGAGTTGTCTTTTTTAGGCATCTTACTATGACAGTCGAGGCATGTCCATTCCTTCTTACGTTGCATTAGTCTAAAAAACTTTTCTCCTACATTGGCACAGAGCAGGTCATAATGCTTTCCGCAAAGCGAACAAATCAAAAAGTAGTTATCCGGTATTGCATTTCGACAACCAGCACAGACTGGGTTTTGAGCGTCCATGACTGCACGTAAATAGCACAAAAAGCTCACCTTTCCCAAATATTTTATAGAAAGTCTGGTCAGGGGTAGAGACCGACCAACGATGCTGTTGACTCGCGGTAAAAAGTGACGCACGCGTAAACACGGGTATGCGCCACACTCGGCTCCCGCGTCGCAGCTCCTTGCGCACTTTCTCGCAGCGGTGACAGCTTGCCGTGCACAAAATTAAGCAGCGAATGTATGGTAGGTCATGGTCGTTAAGCCGTTAACTAAAAATTTTGAAGTATATTCGCTTATTTCTCAGTAATTAAACGCGCGATTTTGATTCAGTTTTTAGCACAATCTCGACAAAGTCACACACTTCACAACTATGTAAAATTTGTCTTTAAAGAACAAGATTTTGTAATTTTAAAAATAAATAAATCGCTTGAGCCGATAGCGTAGATTCACTCTGTGTGACGCGCGCGCGCTAGCTGATATGATGTGAATAGTAATGATGCTGATGATAATGGTGATCATGATGATGATGTTGATGGTGATGATGATGATATATTGATGTACAAGAAAGTTTATATGACATTAACAAAATACTTATTTAGATTTATTTATTTATTACATATAGATAGATAGATGCTCTTACACGGATGAGAAGGATTTTGATATAGGAAGTTATATTAAAATATTTGTTACATGTTAAATGTTGTCAAACATTCTTTTGTAAACGATAAAATGTGTGTTATAATTCTAATTTCTCATTACTGTTCCGTCTTTCTCATTTAAGTTTATGAGAAAATCATTCGTATTACTGCAATCTCATTCAAAAATGAAATTCACCCATCGAAAAGTGAAAT
The DNA here is from genome assembly GCF_003589595.1 of Hyposmocoma kahamanoa. Lineage (NCBI taxonomy): Eukaryota > Metazoa > Arthropoda > Insecta > Lepidoptera > Cosmopterigidae > Hyposmocoma > Hyposmocoma kahamanoa. Next base: position 13,345,873 of record NW_020653200.1, on the reverse strand, counting down.
TCACCCTATTATAGGCAGACTAGTATTTTATTGCATACTAGTATTATTTATCAATTAGCGAAATCGTAGCCACACCACCCTAATCCTCGTGGATTGGTTCAATGGATTCTCCTTTTATGAGTTCACTTCGGTCAATCAATCACTAGTCATTCATTTGTTCATTCGTTTGCAAGTTACTCACACGTACGTTTACTTATACATTTTACTTCATTCCTGCTGTGTCGCCTGCTTGTTCGTAGTTTTTTATGACTTTGTTACAATTAAATCTATAAATTTTAATTGTCTTTACATATATAATTTGCTATTATTAAATACTTATAATGTTAATTTACAGTGCTTAGATTACTACATCTAATAAAAGGTACTGTTTAACACAGTACCTGCTACGTATTCAATCAAGTTTTTGGTGCTACTTAAAAATAATTGCTTGCTGATACGAAGGTAAGGGGAATATAATAGTAATAGAAAATATTATATTTTTGTATAAGTATTATTGTAAAAATTACACGACAATTTGGTTGTGTGCGTGATATCCAAATTGTTTTTTAGTGTTTACTAAAGATTTGTAGCCATTTTCCAAGATAACTTTAAATCTGTAGGCATTTTAACAAAACATACTACTGTATAAGTATTAAAGAACTTGTTGAAATGTTTTGTGTAATTTTTGATTAAAAAATATCGACTAACATAAACTATAACGCCGCACGTTCCTCGGATTAGACTTTGACACCAGCTGGCGTGTGTGCGTGTATAGCGATGCGAACGTGTATTTATATCCTGTTCACTGCGCGCTTATGTACACGATTTCACTCTGAAAAAGAAAACTAGAAATTCGAAAATTAATTTATGTAATACAGCCTTTTCCGTTAATTTAAAAGATGTACACGTTAAGTCACGTGTATTTTTAAAAATCTTACAAGATCTACCTCACCAAAATAATTTTAAATGAAGGTGTGAAATGTTAGGTCAAAGATTATGTCAGATATTAATGGAAATCATAAGATTATGTTGTAGTATGCCCATAAAATAAATATAATAGATCTAGTACCTATAGGCTATTTACCTCAATAAAATTGCAGCTGTAGAAAACCAATATTCCTTAGAAAAAAATTTTGTAAATCATGATGAGCTGCTCCGAAAATATTATAAAATTCAATAGGATTTTAAAACAATAAATAAAAATTGCTATTTCACAGTTATGTAATTACAATACAGCTACACCATTAATTCACTTTAATCTGCAATTTGGTTTTTGGATACGTTAATTTATACTTAAGTAGGCAGTTTTGCATTGCTTTCACACAATTTAAAGTATTTTCTTCTGTTGCTGTCTTACATCTTACTTTTTTAATTTGTTATTATTATTATTATTGTTATTACACATCAAGGGTGCTCTGCGAATTTCGAAATGAAAAAAAAAGCCTCTATTTGCACACTTGTACGAAAGCGTTAAAAAGGCTGAAAAGACTTCCTTTTGTGATGAGATGATGACAAAAACATGGAAAAATGTTGTACAAGAATATTTCAACTAGGACCACTTAAATGTGTCGTACAAAACATTCACAAGAATTGTTCAAGTACCCACACAAATCAATAGACAATTCCAGTCTGTATAGTTATGTAGATTAAAAAAAACCTGAAGTTGAAAAAACATGCTGCTGCTAAGTCAATAAGGTAACAGTCACTATTTTCACTTCACTGCTAGCCTCACATTTTGAGTGAAGAAACATAAATTCGCGGGAAAATTAAGTATACATTTGTGTATTTGAATTTTGATTACTTTTCAAGTAAACATCAATTGGCCTGATGAGAACAATTTTTTTTTAAATATTTGAGGGTATAAAATTTAAACATGTTTCCGCGTGTAATCTTCGACTGTATAATGCAAGAATTTAGATGTGACAATAAGTACTACTATACGCGCGAGGCGATATTATCAATTGTGTTAGACAATGATTTTCAAATTTATGCGTTGCAGTGTCCATGAACTTGTTTTTTAAAGAGTACCTACGAGTTGAGCTGACTACTATTGTAGACGTAACAACGGCTGCGGCAGTAGTGATAGATGTTCTAAAATACACAAAATAATAATAATAAACATGTTCACTCTCACGAAATGAAGACTCCGTAAACAAACTGAATATCAGATAAATAAAACCAAACGATAAAGTTATGTAGTAGGTAATGGTCGTATTACCTACTACATAACTTTATCGTTAACGGCAAACCACTACCTATTTCAGACTGACCGATCATTATAATTGAAACACGTAACTATTCATATTCAATATCCACTCTATTATTTTTAAAATCAGTCTGTATCATAAAACATGGCCATTGCCAAATGTGCTTCACCAAGTAACATTATAGGTAACTTGTTATTCAAGAAAATTTAAAAATTCCTAACTCTCGCCTCGAGTCGTGGTTATTCGCGAGGTCAAAAGGGCACTTGCCTAAATTGTAGCGGTAACACAACCGTAGCCCCGTGTTAATAATTTTGTAATTTTATTGTTTCGCAGGTAGCTAAGCCACGATGGCGGAAGCACATTCGGCAGTCGCGTTCTCCTTCGCGATTACGCATGACGGTTGGGATGTGAACTTCGATCGGGAAGTTCTTTATCTTGTCTGGGAGTCTGGTCTCCGTTCCTGGAAGAAACGTTTGGCGAGATTTAGGGTAAGATGTCGAATAAATTCAAATACCCGTTTCCTCGATTACGTACAATACCATTGGAAAGTCGATATTTTACTCCTCTCGGCAAAAGGTCTTCACTATTGCCAAGTAACTTATGCATTTTAAAAGTACATTTATAACTTCCATGCTCTTTATTTATTCATGAGGCCTTTTAAATAACTGCTTTACTTCAACAAATAAATTTTATTGCAGAATAGCATTCATAATGGCGTATATCCTGGTCACTTGCAATCTCTTTATGTCCTTTGGACGTTATTGGTGGCTGCCCATTTTGGCAGCTTTAACATACCCTTCGGTTTAGTCCAAAAAGCATTAAGTGTCCTACCTGGGTAAGTGCAAATAAACCCCATTGCTTATCGCCTTTTCTATATTTATATTTTTTAATGTAATACAATACTAATCATGCCAAACCCCCAAATCAACTGAAAGGCGTGTAATGAACTGGATAATCCACTATGATAGATAACTTTTGTTCATAAAACTACATATTTTAATTAGAGATAACGGCAATAATTCGACTGCGAGTCTGCGATAAAAACGTGATTTGAGACTTTCTGTATATATCCGCGACTGATATTAAAGACAATGTCCGGGATCGATGATTGAACGTCATATTTGTTTTCAGTGTTTTGTTTTGCAAACACCTAAGTTTATAATTGCATAACACTGCCTTCATTTCCATGGGTCCGTGTAAACAATTGTTTGTAATAATGTAATAAAATTCATAATAATGTGCCAAACAACCACATCAATTACCTGGTTACTATGAGTACCAGAGCAACTGAATTCACTCTGGGGTACTACCCAGAACACCTAAACCAGAACCAATTTAGAAGAGTTGATTCCCAGTTGAACCTACTGGGAATCGAACCCGGGACCTCCACATCCAATGCCCACAGTGCAAACCGTCGGGTCACCGAGGTCGTAAATGTCTGCAATGTCTTACCAGTATTTTTTATTTATTTAGGCATTCAACATTGTGGCAAGTGATTGCTTGCTTTCTAGCAGCTCTCACCATGTGGCTTTCCGTAATATTCCTCATGCGATATATGCTAAAACTCCTACTAATGTACAAGGTAAATATGCAATGTTTATCCATAGTCCTAATATAGTATTGGCGGAATTTTTTTATGCAGTTAGTAGTTTATTTCTAGTGGATATAGAAATATGAAGACGAGATAATAACACAAAAGCGAGGATTATATTACGATTTATCAAACTCGTGATAAGGAGCTATGAAAATGCTGTTACAACGCGTATGACCTTTCAATTAGGCATTTAATACCTGAATTAACATTTCTAGTATACGTTATTATTACAAAGAGAACGTTTTGTTATGTAAAATCCAGATAGTCGCGTGGAGCAAAGCCGCCTGCAGCCAACCCAAATAGTCACGATAGCAATAGATAAGGATAACAACATTTTGAAGTGATACTATTATTTTGTCATTTGATTGATAGGTCTATTGCGTCGTAACAAGGCTGTGTTTATTTCAGGGTTGGATGTATGAATCGCGTGCGCCCGGATCGAAAATATCGTTGAGAACTAAAATATGGGTGAGTGTCGTGAAGGTGTTGTGCGGCTGGAATAAGCCCAAGCTGTATAGTTTCCAAGGTTCACTCCCCAGACTACCACTGCCAGCCGTCAAAGATACTATGCGTAGGGTAAGTTGTTCAAGAATTTTACTTTTACGATCATAATATTAAATATAGAAAATAATTTGAATACATTCAGACAAAAGAAGAAAAACAAATACGAACAGAACACCAAATAAAGATATAGATAAGTATGATAAATCAACAAATACATGCTATTTACTGCTAAATATATGTATATTTATGTTGCGTGTACCTATGTTCGATCGAGACATTATAAAGCACATAATTAATATTAACCCCTTTTCTCACAGTACCTGATAAGCGTTCGGCCTCTGCTAGATGACGAAAACTATAAAAGAGTTGAAAGATTGGCTAAAGAGTTTGAAGAAGGAATTGCTGTCAAATTGCAAAGATATCTTGTTCTCAAATCATGGTGAGCTCCTTTAATTAAAATTCTTTTCATAAAGATTTAACCTCGCACACATTTGAGTAAGTACTCAATAAATAGTCATATATATACAAAAACTATATATATATAAAAACCTTCTAGTACAATATACAATAACATTTATCCTTTCTTCCATATAATGATATAAGGATTTACTGGTAAACTGTTCAGAAACCTCTCGAAAAAGGGAGCCTATGCTTAGTGTGTGAGTTGATGACATAATTAGAATAACTGCAAGTAAACACAGGGAGAATTACGATGTTTTCGTCATAACCATTTCAGCCGAAGACAAAGCGTCTATGTGATGTTATACTAAATTATATTCATACATTTTTAGTGAAAATATTCCAGTAGTTTGTTACTGATACAAGGATCGAACAATACAAAGAAAAATTCCTTCCCAGCATTGCAACAGACACTGGTTCAAGGCCGGTCAGAGCAAAACAATTTTTCTTTGTTCTATCTTTGTATCAATAATAAATAGTAAAGGGAGAAGTTGAGTTCTATCCTAAGGCTTAATACTAGAACTCAAGATTAAATTCATTATTATTTATATTATTATTATTATATCTATTTTAGACTCACCTCTCCCAAGGCCATATTATTATTATTATTATTTAACTGCCTCCGCGGCCGAACGTCTACTATTAGAACGGCCGGACTGCCACGCAGAGGTCCCAGGATCGATTCCCGGGCCGGGGGAAATATTTGTATGGCCTACATTTATTTCTCTCGTGAGTTTGGGTGTAATTTGTGGTTAGCTATGTGTGGGTCCATGGCACCCGCGACACAGTGTTTCCCTAGTGCAGGGCTATGTTGAGTGTGTGCGTTATTTTTATTATGGGTTTTGTGAACCAATGTCGGAAAAAGTTCTAGTTCACAAAACTTTATATAAACTTCGTTTTTCAACGCCAATTTCATCGTTATCAGGTGGTCAAGCAACTACGTTTCTGATTGGTGGGAAGAGTATGTGTACTTGCGAGGCCGGTCCCCTCTGATGGTGAACTCTAACTTCTACGGCACTGACGCGATCCTCATGAAGCCCACGAGCAGTCAGGCCGCACGAGCTGGTGCCGTCATCCATCTCTGTCTTAAGTTCCGCAGACTTATCGACAGGCAGGAACTTGAACCAGTTAGTATAATTATTTGTATGTAATTTTGAACACTCAGCAAGTAATACTTGCTACTCTATCATGCAATCTCTTTCTGTAGATGATAAAACTTCCCTGCTAGGAATTGAATGGGAATAATGATGACATGTTAAGGTTACAATTGTTCCACATGGACCTACTGCGAATAAAGGAACTGACCATACACAAATATATGTATTATGAATTCGTATTTCTCTATGTACCGTAAGATAAATGAGGGCAAACGGTGAGGTAGCACTGACTTTTAAATACTTCTGGTTTTTGCTTCTGTGCGGTGTTGGCTTATCACCCAACCAATTATATTTGAACGAGTTGAAAGGAGGTATTTTAAGTATTAGAAGAGAAATAATAAGTAATAGAAAATTGAAGAAGCATTTTATGTAGTTTGCTTGTAATGTTTTCGTTCTGTTACGCCTTTTTTATTTTTATACTAAGAAAACGCCCACTATTGTATACCTATAGAGTACGAGATAAGTACAATAATACAGTACGATATCTTAATCTGGCCGTCTGCGTGACGTCTAGTATGCCACGTAAATTTTGTTTACATCCGCTGATTAGCTACTCGTGTGCTTAGGTAAGATAACTTTAATTGATCCTTCAACATACCTTGAATTTATTACTATTCATTTAATCGCGAAAATGTTTATACCTACGTTAGCAAAATGCTTGTTGATCCACAGCTGTGCTTTACCTGTTACCTTTGTTAATGCGCATAATTTATCGAAAAAGGTCGTAACAGCGAAGTAACGAGGTAATAAACCTTTGAATGTGATATTTATTTCAGATAATGCTACAAAATATTGTACCTCTATGCTCGTGGCAGTACGAGAGGCTGTTCAACACTGTTCGAGTCCCAGGTGTAGAGACGGACAAGATCGTGCATTACCAGGACTCCAGCCACATCACTGTTTTGCACAAAGGCCGCTACTTCAAGGTGATGGTGTATTCCAGGGGCAGATTACTTAAGCCTGCTGAAATTCAAATGTAAGTATCCACATAAGCAACAAGTGGCGGTTACGTTCGCGATCGTAATTAATTATTATATATAACTATCTAGTCTTCTGCGTTTAAAGTTAAAAGATTGTTTGGAAATTCATAGGTTTTTATGTATGTGTAAGTGTGTGTGCGTGTGTTCACTGGTTTAATTTCATTTACGGTCGAGAAGGAAGGACGTTTAAAAAAAATGATTACGGTATTATATTGAAATGTTCGCAATGCAACATTGTGATAAACGAGTTGTTGTGTTTTGTACAAAATAAATTAGATGTGATTGGATGAAGAGAGTGTCATAAAGTTGTGCGTCAGTTCTTTTTCTTCGGAGGAAATTAGTGCTGCAAAGGAATTACTGTTTAAATCATTATCGACGACTGTTCGTAATGTTTCGAGACGTAAAAACAAGGTCCTTAAAGACTTAGAGGACATCATATATATATTCAAGAGTACTGACCCTGATATAACGTCCACATTTGTTGGGAAAGAACTTCAGAAATTTTCACCGTTTACTTTTGACCACATAGACGTGACAAGATTATTGAAAGATATCGTTATGCTAAAGTCTGAAGTAATCTAAAAGATGTAGATTTACAAAAAATGCGACCCGAAGTGGATTCAATTTCGAAGGATTATGCGTCAGTTAAACAATTAGCAGAGTTACAATCCGAAATTGATAATATGAAGAGAGTGTCAACCAGTGATATTCAGTGATTTCGAAAGGAATATTAATGAAAAACGTGGTACTTGCTTGTTGAATAACTTTGCATATAATAGTGGGCCAATGGGTTTGCACCTATGGATTCCCTCTACAAAGGTCCTGTTAATACACGTTCCAAAAATTCGCCGTTGAAAATTAACATTCGTAACATTCCGATTGAGGGTGTCGTGACTAAATAGCCACCGCTGTCACTACCGATCGCTCGATCACCTGTTGCTGAGGCGAGCTCCGCTGTTATCATCTACCTGCGCCGTCGCCGCCGGCCGCGGTGGGACACACTGTCGACTCGTTCGCAATGAAGCAGCGAGATATATCTCGCGAAGGAGTCGACAGTCTTTACAAAGAGTAAACTTTTCTCTGACGTTGTACGGGAAGGTGAATGGTGCTCACGTGATCAGATCGGAAAGTGAGAAGTACAGCACAGGAAGAAATCGAGAAATCGTTTTATATGAAAGAGAGGTAACGCTGTCGTCGATCCAAATACAAATTTTAAGGTGGTCGAAATAAAATTCCTATTTACATTTACAACGTTTCGAAGGGCACGACCATGTGTGACATAGTCAACAACGTAAACAGTAAGATGGCTTAAAAATAGTACCAGAGGAAATGACAACGAAATTGGAGAAAGATTATGATGCATACAAAATATTTGTACCGAAACAAAAATTAGAACTTTATGAAAGACGACCATTGACCGGATGGCTTTGCTTATCGGCGCTTTATTGACTTTGGTCGTAATAAGAGAGACAGAGGTAAATCTCTGAATACTGTGACTGACTTGAATAAAATATAATTTTATGGCTAATACAACTAAGTTTATCAGTTTGAACTGCAAAAACGTTGTGCGCTCCGTTGATTGTGTGTGCAAGCTTTGCCGCAATTCTGACATTATAGCGTTACAGGAAACATGGTTGTTACCTCATAACATCATATCTTGGAAGTATAAGTGACGGCTTCTCCTTTACTGGTAAATCAGCGGTACATACATCAGCGGGCGTGTTGAGAGGTCGACCATACGGAGGTGTGGCCTTATTGTGGAAAAAAATCTGAGTTCCCGTGTGTATCAATATTAGAGTGTAACAGCGTGCGACTCGCTGCAATTAAGATTATGCTTGAAAATCGATCTATACTTATAATATCAGTACATGTCTCCAGCGTCATTAGATAATCTTGTGGAATTTACCGAATGTCTAAGTGAAATTAACGCCATAATTGAGAGTAATAATGTGGAAACAGTGTTTGTACATGGAGACTTCAATGCGCATCCAGGTGAGCTATTTGCTAACGAATTACTATTCTTTTATGCTGAGCAATCATAGAGTTGTATTGATATGCAGTTATTGCCAGGAGACAGTTACACTTTTGTTAGTAAAGCGCATGGGTGTCGTCTGTGGTTAGACCACTGTGTTGTGACTAGTGCAGCGCGAAATACGGTATTAAATGCGTCAGGGATTTACGACGTTTATTGGTCGGACCACCTTCCTTTGTTGATTGAATGTAATATTAACTTAATTAAACAAAAAATATGTAATTCTATTTATGTTCAAAATAAAGTAATTTGGGGTGAAAGGGACAATGTACAATTGCAAAAATTTCGTAATTATTGTCACGATGACGCTGATGAGTTTAGACATTGTGCTGACAGATACTGTAATAATAATAACCACAAGCAGATAATTGATGACATGTATAATAGTATTGTACATATGGTAGGTTACTAAGAGCGCTGAGCTAAGTTACACTGAATCTAGACCAAATTTAAGATGTAAATATATACCTGGTTGGAATACGTATGTAAGTGGCGCTCAGACAGGTTCGGCTTAGTTATCTGGTGTGGTTATTGTATGTAAACCGGAAAACGGTCTTGTTTATAATAATATCTACGAATCTCGAAACCTGTTTAAATCTAAATGAAAATATTGTCAAATTAATGCTGAACAGATAAAAATGGACATTATTGCCCAACATCACTCAAATAAGCATTTTGGTAAGTTTTGGAAAACGACAAATAAATGAAATCCAAAGCCAAGCCTCCCAGTAAGCGTAGACGGTGCATATGAGCCGGATGACATAGCCAATGCGTTTCGGCGCCAGTTCAAGGTACAGTCACCCCTTGAGACGGCGACACAGGTGAGTGATGCTAAGGCTGGGAGACCAATGGGAGACATTAATTTTAGAATTATCGCCAAACAAGTTGCGAGTGTTATTAGATCAATGGACAGAGGGAAATCTCCTGGTAGTGACAGTCTTAGTATTGAACACCTAAAATATGCAGGAGTGCATCTGCCAAGAGTTCTTGCATTGTTTTTTAACTTTTGCATTAGTCACTGTTACTTGCCTGATAAACTACTGTACACAATTGTTGGTACAACGCAAAAAAGAGCGAGCTTATGATTTTCAAGGCAGGCACTAAATCGTATTCTGTTGTACTTCAGGTTAAACTTGCTGATATTCCCTGACAAAAAGTGGAACGGCTTATAAACGGGATGATCTTAATGATAATTTAGATATATAACGGGTTCGCAGGGCGCTGTCTGTGCGGTGTAATATATTGGCACGGAGGTTTGCACGTAGTAGCGACCCGGTTAAGGTTTTGCTTTTCAAAGCATATTGCCAGTCCTTCTACATATGTAGCCCACGGGTCAACTTTACGCAGCGTGCATACGGCGCACTGCGCGTCCCATATAATAATGCTTTTATTACACAATGCTTTTAATACATACCGTATTGCAGTCAAGTTTAGAGAACTTGCGAAATTCATTGCGAGATGTTCAACTAGTGCGCCTATTTAAAAATAATATATTACGGAATTGGTTTGAATGCGTTTGGATAAACTTTATAAACGGATTTCTTTGTCACCATTTACTCTGATTTTATAAAGTTCTGACCTAAAGTTAGCTAAGGTTAAAATCTACACCCAAAAACTACTTAGTAGTAGATTTATGTCCACTTGGACTGCAAATAAGTACATTCTAAATCAATGCTTGTAATGCAAAAGACACTCATAATACATTGCTGACATAACTAAGCATATAATTGATTGTTGAAATTCAAATGGAAGGAATCAGTACTACCACCCTATAAAAACTTCGCAAAATTTTCGGCGTGGCCATGTTTAATGCTATGCTTTACATTAGCTCCGCGAGCTAAATTTCATATGAATAAATTTATGAAAATCCTGTAATTGTTGGAAGTCATGGTTCGCTTAGAAAAAAAATAAAGTTACGTTTTTAATCCAATGTAAGTGTTCTATGTGCAAAATTAATGCTTACACAAAACTGTTGTTATTGACAGGCAAATAGAACAAATCTTGGAAGACAACTCTGAGCCGTTAGTGGGCGAGGAGAGGCTAGCGGCACTGACAGCGGGCGAACGCTCTCACTGGGCGCACATCCGCCAAACGCACTTTAACCGCGGGCACAACCGCACCTCGCTGCATTGCATCGAGCGAGCCGCTTTCAATGTTTGCCTAGGTGAGACCATACACAAACTAATATTCTACATACCAAAGGGTAATGTCCAATTATTTAACAGTCATCACCAGAGATGGACAAGCACCCGGTATTTAACCTGCCACTTTGTTAACTCGGGTTAAAATCCATTAATGCCCGATTTCGAAAACTATTTACAACTAAATATTTGTTGTAAATCGGGTTTTGTTCAAATTAATGATATTATTACAAAAAGTTTATTGCTTTCTGATTTAGACGATTCGATTTACCTTTCTATTGAATCGACTTGTTTGAAAATCGCATTGGAATAAATCGACACAATAAAAATAGATCGAACGCATTTGAATCGATCTTATAATGTAATGTGCATCCTTGAGAATCCACAGGATTGCAACGTAGGTATCGTGTGAAGTTCCCTCTTTTTCGTCTAAAAAAGATTTTTTAAATTTAATTTGTAATAAGTATGGAATATACCAAATGCCGTATTCGCCATTTCTGCCCATGATTTTGGTCAGAAATAGGTTAAACCGGCGCTATGGGTAAAAACCCGCTTAAAACAGGCGGGTTGACTGAGTTGTAACTACGGCTTTTTAACCCACAGCCCAGCTCTGGTCATCACTAACTTCTGCTCTAGCATTGCCAACGCCGTCTATGTCAATATTACTAAAACCAGACGACGATATCATTAAAATTTGTATAGCTAATTAAATAAAACAAGTATTATACAAACACAGATAAAGGCTTATATCCCTCTTTTTGGGTGATAAGTTAAAAAGTAAAGTACAGCCTTCAGTCACCGGACAAATAACTACTAGTGACAGAAAAATCAATGAGAAAAATAGAGACAACCGCTTGTGTGTTATCATAGACTTTATTTAAAGTAACCTACCTCTATTTACATGTACGTCTAATTGAATTATACAACAATGATGAAATGAGTACAATACTATAATAATACGATTGTTATTATCGGTATTCAAATGCAAATGATCGACCCTACAATAGTATTAAAAAGGTTTATTTACCTTGTTGTCGTTCACAAAAAAGTACTGTTAATATCATTGCTATTAATACACACACTCAACATAGCCCCGCACTAAGAAAACCCTAGATCGCGGGTGCCACGGACACGCACATAGAGAACCACAAATTACACCCAAACTCACGAGAGAAATAAATGTAGGCCATATAAATATTTTATCCCGGCCCGGATTCTAACCTCAGCGTGGCAGTCCGGCATGGTAACCGTTCGATGGAGACAGTTTATCATGCTATACCTAATTCGGAGCCCCTACTTATAGATACATCAGTAACTTGAATATCTAAATGTTTTAGATGACAGGGAGTACGGGTACGATGAGAATGATTCTTCAAAACTGGACGAATATGGCAGAGTACTGCTTCACGGCAAAGGCTACGATCGTTGGTTTGACAAGTCCTTCAACCTCTGCTTTAGCACCAATGGTTTTGTAAGTATTTTTGTAATAATATTAATTCCTCTGTACTAACATACTGACAATGAGAGGATTGTGGTATTTCAAAAAATATTTGCCATCTCGGCAACGGTTTTCAACTGGATGCACGCACACAACACGTGCAAACTGCACGCACATATTGCAATGACCCGAACTTGGAGCGTAGAATGCGGCGCAGGCGCCGGTGACGCGAAATGAGTTTGTTGATTGAAGAATTTTATCAAGTTACAAATACAATTTTTTTTTTATTTTGTCTAGTGAAAGTTAAAAATACCCAAGTTACGGCGTGCTACAGTACTATCATTCTTAATATCTCGCAACGTCAATGCACCGCTGCATCAGTAGCAGTCGAGCTTGTGAAAAAGTTCGTCCGAAGAGATACTGCCACGTTACTTATTTCTGCCGTCAAGCGGTAATATGAGTATTAATGCTTTCCGTTTGTTAGGGTAAGACGCCGCGCATACGTGTCTCGTGTTTGATACAAGCGATAGGTAATTAGAAGCGAATCTCATATTCTATTTTCTTACAAATTGCGGACTGTCCGCCGCAACCGGCGACTGTGTCGATTACATGTCAATTTTATAAAAATATAATATTTTCTTCTATTTGCCGGTTGTTTGTATCCAACACAAGACACACGTTTGCGCGGCGCCTAAGAGTGCTGGTGAACTGACAGGCACTTGGTACTTGTCAACTTATGTCTCAGGGTGATGGGCGCGGTGGATGTTCCCCCTATTTAATATTTATTTTCAGTGTGTTAGGGCACGCACTGTACAAACTTTAAGGGGGTGTTTAGTATTCAATATTATGTGAGAAACACTAATACATGTGGGGTCAAAACTCAAATCCCTAGGAATGGCAGCCATTTTGATTTTTTATACTTAGTTTGCTAAACGTTTGTTCTAAAATTATCATATTATGAGAAGTAAAAGCAGTACGAACATAAAAAATATTTTTTCGGAAAGCTAAGATTAGCGGCAATTGAATAAAATATCTGTCATGTACATAAAAAAGTGAGGGATTGCCTAATAAAAATAATGAATGTAAATTTTTACCAAAAAAACTCCCAAAAAAACTAAGTTTTTGTAATTTAATCCTAAAATAACCAAATTAAGGTACTGTTTTTATGTATGAATTTTAAAGTATTTCAGCTGTTCTTAAAAACACGACAAAAATCATAATCCTATGTCCACAATTCTAAAAGTTACAGCTTCTGCAACATAACGTCTCCGAGGGCGAAATAAGTTAATTTTACAGTCTTTCTAGTAAATTGTTTTGTGTTGAGATGTAGTAAGTTAATTTGAAATAAAAAACAGTAAAAAATATTAGATTATTTATTTTACAAAAAAAAGAAACACATAAATTATAAAAAGTGTTCAAAATGATTTTAGAAGGCATAGGCCTATTTAGAAGGCAAGCTGTTGTCCGAATTCCCACCTGCTGCGTGGGCCGATATAAAATTTCGGGATTTGCACGAATTTCTTCAGCAGCTTCACGAATGCGCGACGATAGCTCCACCCTCGTATTCACTGGGTTAAAATAAACTTTTTGTTTCATCCAACCCCAAAAAAAAATCTAATGGAGTTAAATCCGGACTACGCGGAGGCCACGCAACAGTGCCGCCTCTTCCAATCCACTGTGGATAATTTTCATTCAAGTGCTGTCTCACAGCTGTGGCGAAATGAGCCGGGGCTCCATCCAGCTGCAACCACATTCCTCGGAGACGTGCGATTGGCAATTCTGAGAGAAATTCCACAAACTCTGTCCTTAAAAATTCCAAAAATCTTGGGTCATTTAATCTTTCCGGCAACTCCACCGGTCCAACTAATTGGTTATTAATAATACCAGCCCAAACGTTGACAGAAAACTCATGCTGGAATGATGATGGTCTCACTGCATGAGGGTTTTCGGTAATCCACATATGTAAATTACGATAATTGGTTATACCCGCTCTTGTAAACAAAGCTTCGTCGCTCCATAAAATCTTCTTTAAAAAGTTTGGCTGTTGCCGCACCTTTTGATTAATCCACGCACTAAACACTGAACGTGCTGCATAGTCCGGATCACTAATATTCTGCACGCGTCGAAAATGGTAAGGACATAAGCCTTCACATTTCAAAATACGCCACACTGTCCAATGCGACATACCAAGTCGGAGAGCAATTCGCCTCGTGCTTAATCTTGGATCTCTGTAGATCATATTAAGAACGGTTTCTTCATCATAAACTGGTATTTCACGTGCACGTTCACCTAATGGTTGACGAATACCATTTTCTGCCAATCGCCTATGAATATCACGAAATGTCTGGTGATTAGGTGTAGGCCGATTTGGGAATCTCCTTCGGTATTCACGAACTGCTGCCCGTGCATTACCATTGCAAAATCCATAGATGAAATGAATATCTGCAATATGCGCACTTGAATACTGCTGATTATTCATGACGAATCAACAATAAATTTCACTCCGAAAGCACTTTTGGTCAAGATGTGTTGTTGTCTGAGTAGAGAGTAACAACTGACTGTTAATTGTTGATTGAAAAGACCGTTAAGTACCCTTAGAACTTTTTTTCAATCAGGATTGTGCTTAGGGGCTTATCTTTTGTCCCTTTTACACTTGCAAGCTGGGCAGAGTGAGCCAGGTAATAAATGGTTGAACTCATCGCCATTGTTGTAACCGAGAGCGATCTTTTGTGTTGTTAAGATACTAAGTTCGAGTAGTAAAAACTTTTAGAATTGTAGACATACGATTATGAATTTGGTCTTGATTTTAAGCACAGCTGAAATACTTTAAAATTCATACACAAAAACAGTACCTTAATTTGGTTATTTTAGGATTAAATTACAAAAACTTAGATTTTTTGGCAGTTTTTTTGGTAAAAATTTACATTCATTATTTTTTTAGGCAATCCCCCACTTTTTTATGTACATGACAGATATTTTATTCAATTGCCGCTAATCTTAGCTTTCCGAAAAAATATTTTTTATGTTCGTACTGCTTTTACTTCTCATAATATGATAATTTTAGAACAAACGTCTAGTAAACTAAGTATAACAAATCAAAATGGTTGCCATTTCTAGGGAGTCGAGTTTTGACCCCACATGTATTAGTGTTTTTCACATAATATTGAATACTAAACATCCCCTTAAAATTTGTACAGTGCATGCCCTAACACACTGTATATCATCTTCAAAAACGTGTAACTAAAATAAAGATTAATGCCTAATCTATACATTTGTAACATTGTACCAAGTGCAAAGGGGAACTGATAGAGATATAATGCCGAGATATATGTATATATTAAGAAAATAATTGTACTGCTGGACGTAAAATCTCCTTACACAGTGTCAATATTCCGCTGTGGAGGTATTATAAATAGTCTTAATTTCGCTTCGGTTTAAGTTCATGACTGTACAAGCTGCCCTTGTTTCAGGTTGGTTTCAACGCTGAACACACGTGGTAAATATTTCATGTCTTAACATCGCATTTAGTATCCATAGTTTTCATAGAATATGAACAATTATGGTTGTAAGAATTATGTTGTTTTTGTATAGAAAGTTTGTATACATTATTATTATAATATACGAGTATAGAGTGGAGTCACGTCGCTGCACAGTAATTTTGACCTGTAAGATCTCATCATAAATGATAAGATTTAAATATAACGTATAAGTTATCATCTGATCCCTATTTGGATTATCTCTGCCCTTACTAAGTTGTTTTAGTATTTTCAATAAACATAAAGTGTTGGTTGATTCTTTAGATCTTTTCAAAACTTCTTTATATGACATGCAATATAACACCAAAAAAATACAAAATGATAATAAATAAACATGTGAAATGTCCAGGACTCAGCTACAGAGGACTATGAATTACTTATTCTTCGCTGAATCTATTGTCATCTAAAACAGTAAAAATAAAACATAACTATTACATCCAGTGATCGGAATTGAGGGAGTTAATTTACCTAAAGTATGAACGTTTTCTTAGTATGGACATTTTGATTTCGTCATCATGCATATAAATTTTCTTTTTTCCTGTTTTTTTAAACATTCCAAAATATAATTTGTCTCATGTTAATTTTTTAAATGCCTAAAGTATTTAATACGTTAGTACCTATGGAAACACCTATAGTACAATATTATTTTTTGAGACAATAACTTGAAGCAAATACTTAATGGAAAATAATAATTTGTCGCCAGTGTACTCAACTTTCAATAAATAATACGCATCTTCAAATATAATCAGTTCCGAAAAGTCTCGAGATTTGTAGGTCATTAACTCTCTCAATTCCGACCACTGATAACGAAACAATAGGTAATTGTGCGTTTTGTTGCAGGGCTGACGCACCCGTCATGGGACACTTATGGGAGTACGTCGTCTGGTCTGAATCAGAAATGGAGTAAGATAATATTTCGAATAATGATCATACTATAATAAGATAAGTATGGTAACTCCGTGCAAACGTAGCAGCGCGTTTGTATGTGTGCGCGTCCGTCTCGTGACTTGTACGAACGCACGCATTCGCAAAATCTCGCATTGCTCTCGCGTTGCATAGCTCAGGTCATTCCACGCGTCTTTTATTAGGGGTTAAAGTATGAAATTGCCGTTTTATTGCAATAGGTTCTTTGAATTTTCATAGAATCTTCATGGTTTGAGGTTTTCGAATGAAACTTTTTCAAATGGTTTCTGTGATTTTTTTTTTTAAACTTGAAACATTTGAATATCGACTTTCAATTGTTTTTGTTATTCAATTTAGACAAGAAAGATGGATACTGCGAAAATTCGAGTGATTTTTGAATACGAGTTCCGACGCGGAACTAACGCGGCAGAAACAGCCCGCAATATCAATGCTGCGTTTGGAGAGGGGTCTACTAATGAACGCACCGTGCGATTTTGGTTTAAACGCTTTCGTGATGGAAATTTCGACTTAAAGAACGAGACACGAGGAAGACCGCCCACACAGGTGAATAACGATGAATTAAGAGAGATAGTGAAAGCCGATCCTAGTCAAACTACCCAGGAATTAGCGGCATGGTTTAACGTTACCTTACCCACAATATTGACTCACTTGCGTCAAATCAATAAAATAAAAAAATACGAAAAATGGGTGCCTTATGATTTGACTGATCTGCAGAAAGAAACGCGTGTTGAAACTTGTGTTGCCTTGTTGAACCGGTACAGAAATGAAGGAATATTGGATCGAATTGTAACATGTGATGAAAAGTGGATTCTTTATGATAACCGGAAAAGTAAAATGCAATGGCTGACCCCAGGTCAAATGCCACAACAGTGTCCTAAAGCAAAACTTACCAATAAAAAGGTAATGGTAACTGTTTGGTGGTCTCAGCATGGTGTTATTCACTATAGTTTTCTCCGATCTGGTCAAGCAATAACGGCAGATGTCTATTGTGCCGAACTCCGAACCATGTTGACAAAACTAGCAGTAAAACAGCCCCGACTCATGAATCGATCTTCACCATTATTGCTCCACGACAACGCGAGACCTCACACAGCACGAGAAACCATTTTGACCCTTCAGGAACTGCAGTTAGAAACCATTCGTTATCCTCCGTATTCACCAGACCTTGCTCCAACGGACTACCATTTTTTTCGTGATTTGGACAATTATCTACGTGACAAGAAGTTTTCTTCCCAGGAGGCAGTACAAAATGCATTCACACAGTTTGTGCAGTCTAGATCGTCGGAGTTCTATCGCAAAGGCATTAATAACCTTCCCATTAGATGGCAGCAATGTATAGATAATAATGGCAACTATTTTGATTAAATAAATTTGTTAAAAATTTAAAAAATAAACAATTTAGATTTTCAGTACAAATCGGCAATTTCATACTTTAACCCCTATTATTATTATGCGAATGTGTGCCTCCGTATATGGCGCGGGGAGAGGAGCATGCAAATAAGCCGCGCTGCTGCGTGTCAATGGGGTTACCATACTTATTATACTGTGTATGTATAGACATAACAAATAAGCATATTTATGGAAACCCATTATTCGCATGTAAAGAAATTCATCACAGAACTGGGTGTACACTATCTACATATATGTTTAGTTTTCCGCTATTGTACTCCATATCTAACGCTCGCTCGTCTGTCAGCCTTATTGCAATTAGGTAATTAATAACCTCAGTACAGACTACCAAAAAACCGACCTCAAAAGTTTGTGGAATTACATCGTATTTGCCAAGTTTTGTTGAAATCGGTTACCGGAACGTGCGCGACACCGGATTCATCCCATAGTCTGCCGCTCTTGGAGGTGGAATATTTTCTTTAAAATTATATTAAAAAAATTATCAAAATCGGTTCATAAATATAAATTATCGCGTAACATACACACAAAAAAATACAGTTGAATTGAGAACCTCATCCTTATTTGGTAGTCGGTTAAAAAATGACCTACATTTTTTATTAACAATGTATGTCAAATTAGATACGCTCAGGACGGCAACAACGTTGGACCGGTAGAGACCCCTCCCCCCGCACCGATCCGCATGCAGTGGGACCTCAAGAACGAAGAATTGCTCAACGCCATCGACGTCTCCTACAACGTCGCACAAAAACTGCTCAATGACGTCGACCTTAGGATACTCATGTACACTAAATATGGAAAAGGTAACACTTCATCTTGTCCCGTATTCTATTTGAACTACTGGTTAATATTCTATTTTAAATTCGGATATGTGTCCAGTGCTTAAGCGTTCACATAACATGAATGTTGTATCATATATATCATTAACATTTTGCGTCTCATTCTAATATATAGTTGTCTAACGTTTATGGTAGGTTTACAACAACATTGTAGAACTCAACTATTGTAAAAAAATGGTGTATCTTTTTGATCACACGCAATTTCCTTTCTGAAAAGAAAAATATTTATTATTTTTCTTTAAAGAAGCCTAGATACGCAACTTTAATTACGTTTGCTTTTATTGTATACAGACCACTTAAAATGGTTTATATTTGTCGATTCACGTGATAAATTATGACTTGCATGAAGGTTTCATGAAGCAGTGCCGCTTGTCTCCGGACGCGTTCATCCAGCTGGTGCTGCAGCTATCGTACTATCGCGACGCGGGCCGCTTCTGCTTAACTTACGAGGCGTCCATGACGCGCCTTTTCCGCGAGGGTCGCACAGAGACCGTGCGTCCCTGCACCATAGAGAGCTCCGCGTGGGTCAAGTCGATGGTCGACCCTAACGCTACGGTAATTTGCATTTATTAAACCTTCAGATATATGAATTAAACTTTGCAACATTGTGGTGTTGAGGCAAAAAAAAAACAAAAATACAACTGGAATGCTAATGAGAAATGTTAATACTCTAGCGCCACTGCGACATCGGGCTTTTAGAATATTTTGTCTAATTTAGTGTAATAGATTATCATATTATCGTACTCAGTGTTTTTTGTAACATACGGATGATAGTGATTCAGCATATAAATACAAAGGTGGTGGCGCCATTGACCGACAAGCACCAGTGTTCGACGTCTTTTTTAAAAATAATTAATAAAAAAGTTTAGGACAAAATTTTCTATCATAATTACACGTTTTTTATTGATAAGGTCAATTACTGGGAGTCCATTATTGGTGAGTGTCGATTACTGGTTATTTAATTAGTGAATATTTGGTGTTCCTTATTAGAGATTTAGGGAAATTGTTATTCAGGTTTTTTTAGTAATAATTATCATAGCTTTTTTATGAAACATACCACAGCATAATCTTTCTTGACGATTATATCGTTCAAGTTACCTAATCATTACTGATATAATCACCAAATAAATACTGATATATTGTTAAAAACAAAAAGTTGTTTCAAATTTAAGGACACACTTCCCTTCAAAACATCGATCATTGGTGCCATCACCCTGCGTGAAATTAGTATTAGCTGAGATTGGATATTAAGTTATAGCTGCCGATGCTGTTGTCGATGAGATTGGAACGGCTATGGATTACTACATACCGTCTTCCAGTGTCATCGCCAATCGCAGAGGACGCCCTTGGTTCAATCGCGAATGCATGGACGCTGTTAGTGAGAAACAGGCTGCATATCGTGGTTGGATCAGGGGTCGTGTAACAAAGGATCCCAACCTTGCGTCCCTTAAAGCAGCCTATAACAAAGCAACCAAGTCTTGCAGGAGGGCTTACATAAGAGCGGATGCCCAGCGCGTTTCACGGATTGGCCAGAAGCTGGTAGCCCATCCCACCGGTAGCCGTGCCTACTGGAGCCTGGCCAAAGCCGTGCAGTCCAATTTTTGTCGTTCGTCGCTGCCGCCTTTGAGGTATCCCGATGGATTTTTGGCCTATGGCCCCGAAGAGAAAGCCAATTTATTGGCCGACCTTTTTGGGGCTAACTCGCGCATTCACGACCAAGATGCGCAACCGCCGTCAATTCCCCACTGCGGAGTCACAATGCCTGATATAGTTATCAGACAATGTGATGTCCGCAAGGAATTGCAGACTCTTGACGTGCGGAAAGCCTATGGTCCGGATGGGATACCTCCTATCGTCCTTAAAAGGTGTGCGGCGGAGTTGTCTCCCGTACTGACGCGCTTATACCGCCTCTCATACCAATCTGGTAACGTGCCCCTAGCTTGGAGGGAGGCCAACGTGCAACCTATCCCCAAGAAAGGAGATCGGTCTGATCCGACAAACTATCGCCCAATAGCTGTCACTTCAGTGCTCTGCAAAGTGATGGAGCGGATTCTAAATATCCAGATAATCCGGCACCTGGAACGTCACTCCATTCTTAATGATCGGCAGTATGGGTTTCGGCCGAACCGATCAACGGGTGACGTTCTAGCGTATCTAATGCATCTCTGGGGTGAAGCTATCGACAAACAGGGCGAAACCTTAGCGATAAGTCTGGATATTGCTAAGGCCTTTGATCGGGTCTGGCACCGTGGTCTCCTCTCCAAGCTTCCGGCATATGGTCTTCCCGGCCGCCTTTGTGAGTGGATCTCCGGCTTTCTGCGCGAGCGAAGATTGCGTGTCCTTGTTGACGGAGGCACTTCGCGGCTCGTGACAGTTAATGCTGGGGTGCCACAGGGCTCAGTGCTGTCGCCCACGCTGTTCCTTCTGCATATCAATGACTTGTTGCCTTTTGGCAACATTCATTGCTATGCAGATGATAGCACAGTGCACGGTTGCTATTATAAGCAATCGTCAAGCACCCGGGAGGACCCTGAGAGAAACCGGGAAAAACTTGTCGCTGGGCTCAACCATGTTTTGGAGCATATATCGTCGTGGGGCTCCCGAAACTTGGTTGAGTTCAACGCCAAGAAAACCCAGGTGTGCGCGTTCAGCTCCAAAAAATCCCCATTCCTTCCACTTCCCCATCTTCAGGGTACAACGCTGACGCTGCAGGACAGGCTCAGTCTACTGGGGATGAGCATCCGGAAGGACATGAGCAACAAAGATTACATCGAGAGCGTCATCTGTACCGCGTCGCGCAAGCTTGGCATCCTGAACAAGGTGCACCGATTTTTTACTCCAGAGCTGCGATACCTGTTGTATAAAGCTCAGGTCCGAAGCAGCATGGAGTACTGTTCGCACCTTTGGGACGGCTCTGCCAAGTACTTGCTCGATGCCCTAGATGGACTGCAGCGCTACGCCTTCCGTGTTGTCAACGATCCTCATGTAACTGAGCATGCGGAGTCGTTACAGCTTCGCAGAGATATAGCGTCTCTTAGCGTATTCTATCGTCTGTACCACGGTGAGTGCTCTGAAGAGTTATTCAACCTTGTCCCTTCCTCTCCTTTCCATCAGCGGACCACCCGTGCCGGACTGCGTTGCCACAGTTGGACGGTCAGTTCAATACCGTCCCGCACTAAAAAGTTTGGCAATTCGTTTTTATGCCGAACCATCAAATTGTGGAACCAACTCCCGGCGCATGTATTCCCTCCCCTCTATAACATCGGGTCCTTCAAACGTAGTGTGAAGAAGCATTTGGCCAGACCGGCAAAATGATAGTGACGGAGTGAAAATATTTGTGTTTTCCATCCGTTACTCTCATCTCTGGACTGTATTCGCACTTTCCAACAGGCGCGGTGCAGTCATTTTGCCGAGTCACAATAAAAAAAAAAAAAAAAAAAAAAAGTTCATTCAAGTAACAGACAAGTGAATATGAAATTAAGATTAGTTTCACTTACGGAATTTTTGGCCTTATGGCTTTGACTAAAAGATTACCATAGGGTGTAAAAAGAGATCTTTGCTTTGTGGCGAGATTCACTTGAACCTAGTATTATTTCTAACGATTTTAATATTATTAACTTATAAAGTGTAAAACTGCACGGTAACTTAAATTATGGTTTTCATGGAGTGCTTTTGAATCTATATTTACAGATCGAGCAGCGCGTAGATTTATTCGTGAAGGCGGCGCAGCGCCACCAGCTGGGCTATCAAGACGCGATGGCCGGCCGCGGTATCGACCGCCACCTCTTTTGCCTCTACGTTGTCTCCAAGTACCTCGAGCTCGAATCGCCATTCCTACAAGAGGTGTTTAACGAACCGTGGCGACTGTCTACTAGCCAGACGCCTTATGGTATGTGAAATAAAATCCTAATCAAAAACAAAATCCAAAACCCGACTCGCAGGGAGCGAGTATAAATTTATATAAGTTGGTAAAATAAGGATACAAAAATAATTAGAGAAATATCAATAATATTATGTTTGCTACGGGTCGTCTTTATTACATGAAAATAAAATACTTCATTATGCAAAAGTAGATTTCTGAACGTTGACACTTATGCTTTCTTATGAGCGTAATATGTGTTAAATGTACATATAAGTCCTAAACTCTGAGATGTAGTCGAAGCTTAGAGGATGGAAAAAAATAAAGTCCATGGTTTAAGAGGCGAAGTCAAAAAATGTAAACAAACAACTGTCACTCAAAGTCAAAGTGACATCTCATAGACCATAAACCTTTTTCCACGTTCGTTTATTAACAGGTTCCACTGTATTCTGGCTAATAAATTGTAATTGAATAATACCTTTTTGGGTTGAACAATTTACAAAATTGTTTAGAATCATTTTGTGTCATACATATAGTGGTCTTTTTTTCTACAGTGAAAGAGTATCTTTTTTTTGTTGAAGGACCTGGTTCAGCCTCCATTGTAGTTATGTTCACACGAACGCAAGCAAACACAAACGTAACAACAGATTAAAACCAAAACTTAACAAAATAATAACACAAAACGAAATCTCGATAATATAAAACAACAACTCAACAACACGACGCATACACAGCTAGGAACACATTCGACAACGACAGCCGTCAGAAACCGAATGAAGATAATCGCGGTGATGCACTGGTGGGGATGCAATCCGAAGACTTGACCCATTATCCATCCCTATTGACCAAAAACTCACTTTTCATTTTTCAGTTCATTATAATTTTTGTTTAACACTATTATATTTAATTTAACACTATTTAACAATTATCCAATTTATTATTTAAATTTTATTATTCTCAATAAAAAACATTTGATTTAATAAATTATTAAAGTAATAGTATTGTAGCAATTAATTATTCACACTTCTACTTATAAGTATTTGTGTTTATAAATACCAATTAAAATAAAAAATCGAATAAACACTAAGGACAGGCAAAGGTTGTTCATACGCGAAACAGTGCCAATAAGATATAAAATCTTTCCACGAGAAACATTTATTTGAGATTATCTTATTAAGTATGGCGTTTTAAATAAAAAATATGATTTGATGCATCTAGTTTTAATATTTAGCCCTTTTCACTGTTCCACTATTCGTGGAACATTTTTTTGTAATGGCATCACCTTTGTTTACATTTTTTACTTTGATTTCATCTCAGGGTTTAGGCAAAATATTGCCCAAGCCTAGTGACCGCCATTAAGGAAACAAAATAGAATAACCTTATTTTAAATGTACAATATCTATGAACATACAATAAACTACGTATGATTTTTGTAGATACATATGGTATTATTTATTATTGATAAGCTATTGTATTTGTTTAAGGGAAAATAAAATAACTAGGAAATGAAACTATTTTTCCGGATTTAAATCGCGTATATTTGTTTTTTCAAACAAACCGACGTCAATATTAGACATAAGTGGTTGAAGACTGTTGAACACGGTTGACCACCTCAGTCAACCATGACCATGGGACCTGTAAAGGGCCCGAAACGTCGGTTTGTTTGAAAAAAACAAATATACGCGATTTAAATCCGGAAAAATAGTTTCATTGCCTATGTGTAACAATCGCGAAAACCTAAGAAAATAAAATAACTAGGTTTTTTTTAAATTAAGTAAATAGTTTTGATAAAGGGATGAATGAGATGGATAAATACAGGTCAAACAAATATGCTGGATCTGAAGAAAAAGCCGAACTGCGTAAGTGCGGGCGGCGGGTTCGGCCCCGTGGCCGATGACGGCTACGGCGTTTCCTACATCATCGTCGGCGAGGACAAGATCTTTTTCCATGTTTCCAGTAAGAAGAGCTGCCCTATCACGGTAATATCATAATATATTGTAGTCTAATAATATCTAGCAATGACGTCAACACCAATCCCTAACACATCGAGTATATAACCTGAAATAGGGACGCAATAAGGGCCATCCATCACTGGCAACTCATCAGACAAATGGGCCTTGATGACTTTTAAATATCAACTCTCGTTTGCACTGACATCACAAATTAGAAAGCTGAAATAGTACAGCGCCAACAACAGACCTGTGTGTACGTCTCCGTATATTCCAAAAATATTCTGTATTTATTGTAATAAAGATAATATCTCTAACCACGGGAGGCTGTTCCATTCGGTGGTGTGGGAAAAACAGCAAAACGTCTAACTACAAAACAAACGGAATCACATTTTATGGTAATTAGATAAGTAATTTTTCAATTTTCGGCCATTATAGCAAAGTTCAAGTTAAACTGGACGATTTGAATGTCAATTGTTTCGAATTCGGGCTGGGCAATCGGGACGCAGTTGTCACGGGAATGATTTGGCAGAATAGTTTTATAACAAATTAAATTACATTTCGTCTCTATTTCTGGTTATATACTCGATGCCCTAACAATTGGATGCTGATAAACAATAATGTGTTAACCCACAAAAACTCGAAAATTATTATTTCCCAAATTTTACCTTGTCGTCTTGTTTTCATTACAAAAACATAAAGTAAGTGATTTAAAACCAATAAATAATTAAAAAATGGTAAAAGCAATTGACATAAATCCATTGGCCACAACCACGAAAAATTCTTTAGGCACCATTTTTTCAAAAGTAATCGTGTTGGTTGACTTGTTAATCCAATCCAATTGATCTCTCTATTGTACCATTTTATCCGTGTCTTCTCCTGTCTTAAAATTATATGATAAATTAACTTTAACTGTTTCAGAGCTCTTCAAACTTCGTTAAACAAATTGAGTGTTCCCTGAAGGATATGCAAGATATGTATTTAACCTTTAATAAACTCAAAGATAATAAACAAAACTGCAAATAATTGTAAATCTTACACATTATTGTTTTAGATCATGTTTGTTGTTGTTATTATAATTATGTAGTTTATAATATAAACAAACATATTATGTATGTATAGTTTAGTTGTGACATAGTATAAATAAATAATAAAAAACTGCAACTCATAACTTATAAACAACTCGAAATAAAATGCCTGCCTTAATTCTGGACCGCCACCACCATAAATAAATCGAAAACCTTTATTAATACAAATCTTTGTAATTATTATGGAGATATTAGATAAGTTTAGGGATATTTGGGTTAATCGTATTAAAATTCCACATGTACACGTGATTATGTTTTAATCATCCAGAAAGACATATACGCATCACTCATTTGGTGCTACATTGACTCAGTTGTACCTCTTGTAATGTTACAGGAAATGGATTTAAATTGATTTTTTAATTTTATATCAAATTTATAACGAATCAATAAAACTTTGTGTATTTTTACAATATGTGTATGAAAATTTGAAATAACAGCCGATTTTTCTTCAAACGTAAATTTGTTGTTACAGATGTGTTAACATACTTAATAGAATTTTGTCAAAATTACAATTACGTCTTACGTAGCACCAAATGAGCGAAATGTAAAAATTGGACGATAACGTTATGGTGGGGCCTTACTTTGTTTTGAGTTGTAAACTTTGCTAACAAAGAATTAAGACATTCATTTTGGTATATGAAATATGTTAAACTTCTTATTTAAGAAGAGTATTGGCGAGCCCGTTAAGCATTTCTTATAATATAAGATAATTATTATTTTTCACTTGTCTTTGTAAAATTAGCATAAGATTGACCCTTTTACATTAATTTCTACATCGTATCTACTCTATGTCAATGAATTTAATACAAAGTGGTATCAAACTTCGGGTGTATCATTACACCACGCTGCGCGCTCGCATACTGTCTTTTTAATAGAGGCTATCAGCGCGAAAGCGGTGAAACCCCATGAAATGCACATGTAAATGGTAATGAGGGATTTAAAATCAGCCAAATTCATTTTATATAATTATAGTAATCATATATGCCCAATATGCAATTATTAATTTTTAACTGAAAAAATATTTATTTTTATTTGTTTATTTATACATTTATTTCCGGCCACATGACCATATAATATAACATGCCTTAAGGACTAACGTACATACAATATAAATAAAATAAACAACAAATGTACACGTATTGCACTTGTCGGCGACGTGTGGCGCAATCTGGCGGAATCGCTGATATGTGACACCCTTCGGCCAAAACTCTTCCTTCATGAAGGCCGACAGATGTTCGAAAAATTCAAAAAAGGATATATATTACGCGATTACTCTGGTATTTGTGAACCGATTTTGGTGATTCTTTTTTGTTCAAAATTTGAATAAAATATTTCACCTCCAAGGGTGGCAAACTAGGTGATGAATCGGGCAGTTTCCAGTAACCGATTGTTAGCTTTTTAGTTTCAGTTTGTATGTACATATAAGCGAAGTTTGAAGTCGGATCCTTTTTTTTAAATAAAAATTACGTTATTATTTTAAACATAGAAGTAGCTTTCAAATATACAATAATTACGATACTAAAGTATCATTTCAAGTAATATTGTAGAAAGAAAATATATATGTGGGTTACACCACTTTTGCGCTGATAGCCTCAGTTATTGTAGAATATTAAAAAAGAATACAATATTTCTAATTATTCTCCCTGTGGTTAATAATCAGAGACCGGAATAGGCAAACAGAGATTTCAGAGGGAGATATTATCCACTCTATGTGTATTACTTCAATTTTAGGTAAATATACTTTGCCTATGCTGATCTTTGATAATAATAGGGTGTTTATGCACGACATTGTACATACGTAACATGTAAGTAAAAGAAAACTCAGGGGAAAAAGAATGATTGTTTATTTTTGACCGTTTGTACAATGTACGACACATAATTTATGAATTCGAATCATGTAATGATTGTAAAGTAAAACTTAGGGTTTTTGACTAAGGGTTTTATCAGTTTATGAAGTTTATTCCGCAAAAGATAATGACATGAGACTCACGCGTAGACTCACGAGTATCTTGCTGAAAGCAATTTTTAGGTATGAATATAATGTTAATTGTCTTATTTTAAGTGCGTTTATTTATTTATAATTCTGACACTCTTGGCAATCGGAACTGCCATGCACGTATCATAATGCAAGTCAATATAATTAATTTGGAGTAAAATAACAATATCACAATAATAGAGAATTCATATTATTTGCCGAAACGTGTTCTACCGATGTTCATAGCCGCTTGATATCTTTTAAGAGTCGTTTATTTATCATCGCCGTTGTTATTCATCTTTCAGTTGCTGCAATTTATTAGCACATGCCACTATTTTTCCAGCTGTTAAGCCCCCTACCCTCTATGGAGCCCCATTATACGGACGGTTCCTGGTTTCGATTGATTGTCACGATAATCGTATTGATCTATCGCTACTCCCTTTGCGTTCAAGTTAACTGTGTTTGTTGTGTCCTGGCAAGTGCGCTGCACGCGTGCAGTGAGTGCGCCTGAATCACATCTCAAGCAAGGCTTGCATCATAATGGCGAGCAGCACGCGAATAGATTGCACTACGAAATGCACGTGTGCAGCTCGCGAGCTATTCGCAAACAAGCGCATTCGCCAGGTTTTTACGCAACCTTAACGACGTAAACGTACACTTATCGATACGTCGTTTCGATCAATCAGAAACGATAGATCGGGAATACAAATGGTCCCGCATATGCTGCCGTCCGCTAACTAAAACGCGACTAAGTGACAAAATAATTTTTGTCACTTAGCCGCGTGAAAAAAAATAAAAACCATAACCCAGTTTTAGAATAATGAAATTGTTTCATAATGTTTCAGCGATAAGTCGAACACGTTAACTAATTTTAACTGTTTTTAAAAGAGAAGTTTGTGCTCTATCTTTTGCTATTTAAAACGGATATTTGACCACTTATCACTTAACCGCATTTTAGTTAATGGACGGCAGTAAGGGGGCCTTAACAGAGGGCTTATGGCCTATGCCCGGCGAAACTAGATAGTAGACACTCGCTAGTCGTTATTGAAAAATTAAATAGAACTTCTTCATGAATAATCAGTGATGACTATAATAGAGCAGCTGCAACGACGTCTCGCAAGAAATTCCGTCCCGCAAGATGGTCAAGCTTAAGTGGACACGATAGAACGTTAGGAAAGCATGATTATTTGATTACACACTAAGGGCGTTCGCTGTGTGAAAGATGACCCGCGCGCGGATTGTTTCACAGTAGACTCGATTTCTTGGCTGTGGTGTGACAACCAATGGCGGATCCCGCAGCGGACGCTCGAAAGTGCACAAACTGTCACTTACCGAGAATACAATCTCAAAAACATGTAAACAATTTAAGGTACAATTTTGAGGTGGAATAGTAAATAATTTGTAAACATTAGTGTTTGCCCACTCATACAAGGTCAAAAGCTAAAAACTCATTAAAATAAATCTTATTGATGTTGGCAAACGTAATTGTACTCAAATTATTAGTATTTGGCGTATGATATTAGATGTAATATACTTATATAAGATATAGAAAATGGAATCGCGAGAAGAAAATGCGGTGGTTTTATGAATGCTTAAAGTAGACGGAACCTAAACAGTCATATTATATACCGTATTTATATAAAGTTTTTACAAGTAAAGGCAGACAAATCAGATTTGAATCTTCCTTATATTTCTAAGCCAGCATTTCATTAATTTATTAGGTCAGTTTTTATATGAAAACATGCCAAAATTTATTTAAGTTGTACAGGTTTGAATGGATTACTTTCAATTCGATTATGTTACTTTTATAAATAAAACTGCATTTTGTATTACCGAATTTAAATATAATAAGCTTGGTGTGGTTTTTGTTACAAGTTTAAAAGTAAAAACACGACACTGTGGATCAAAACTAACTCCATGAAATAAAATTTTATATTTATAAAACTAACCGAGTTGGATATGTTTGTGAACACAAGTTGGAGAGGATTAGAGTTGTGATCAATATCCCCAGGGATTTAAAAACGAACGGTAGCTGTTAAATGAATATTCAGTTATATTTAAATCTAATTTATGCGTACAAGTAACAAAGTAATAATAGTTCAATTTAGTTTGTTTCCTTAGAATTTATTGTAGTCGGTGGTTAGGTACAAGGTGTAGCAAAAACGTAGACCGTAAACAATTTATCTTTGTTACTACACAAACAGCTTTATTTTCAAATTATAATTTTTTTTTATTGAAACAGAAAAGTAAATGCAAAATGCCTATTCTATGTATTGGTATACAGTTTTGTGTATACCAATATATATAAATAGGTTATACATAGGGTAAAGGATAACACAAATTGCAATTGGCGTGACTACACATATCTAATAGATTTTGCATACATTCTAATCATTTAATGTGTTGTATACCTATTCTGAACAAAAGATCTTTAGGTAGAAAGTACGTTTTTATTTTATTTTTAATCTTACATTAAATACTATTGATCTTTTGACCAAATTCTGGGTGGAACTTAACGAATGACAAAGCCGAAAATTCTGAATACCTACACATGCGCTAAATTGTACGAGTTTTTGTTTTCTTCAACTGTAACCATTTCAGAGTTATTTAATGACAAAGATATGCTTTAAAAATCTATATTCAACCGTAATCAACAGCTGTTTGAGGCGTATTAATTTTTTTACTTTAAAAAGTTAGGGCACATTTCCACTATGTCGTGACGACAGATAGTAGTGCAGTTTACAGTGTCGCGTATATTTAAATGAAGTTGTTCACATATAGTACGACACGATTAACTGTCTTTCACATTTTTTTTGTCGTTACGACGGCAAGAATCGCAATAGCAACAGCTAGAACGACTGCCGTCTGACGATAAATAAAACCTCACGATCAAAAACGTGATGACCAATGGTCGAAAATAGGTGTTCCACATACATAGAAACATAATAATGCTGACGCAGCTGATGATGTTTATGGTGCTGATGATTCTGATAGTGCTTATAATGCTGACGGTGCTTATGATGCAGATTATGGCAAGGGTGCTGATGATGCTGGTGGTACTGATGATGATGATAGTGCTGATGATTCACATGGTGCTGATGATGACTGATGGCCAGGCATGTCATCGGTATTGTCATCAGAACCACCAGCGCTATCAGAATCATCGGCATCATCCGCACCACCAGAATATCAGCACCACCAGTATCAACAGCACCTTTGGCATAATCATCATCAGCATCACAAACAACATCAGCGCCATCAGAATCATTAGGACCATCAGCACGTAAACACCATCAGCATCATTAGTATCATCCGCGCCAAGGAACTATCAGCATCATCAGCATTATATGTAAGCATCACCAGCTGCATCAGCACTATTAGCATTATCATCATTTGACAGATAATCGCAGCTACTATTGTCGTCACGTTCCATTTATCGTTATCACGATATATTGTCGTCACGATCTTGTGGGAACAGCCTACACACGACAGATAGTCGTGATAAGGGAACAGGCTAGACACGACAGTCGTCTAACGATAAATAAAACATAGTGGGAACGCGCCCTGACATTTAGCTGATTGTTAATCAGCTATTAATATATTAATATTTTGTGAACGACAGTATGTACAGTGGTTGATTTTGCGGTTTTTTATTTTCTTTGTGAGAAATTATCACCCTAAAAATTCCGTTTTTGACGGGGCAATACCCAAATTTAACAATCAATGCACCTCCGTAGAATAACCACCAATTAAGCAAGTTAAGCAATTATAGTGTCGCCCGAAATTTAGAAAAGGTAAGTTTTCTTACGTAAATGTGTCAGTAATTCAACTCCAATCCTCTGTGTTAAAGATAACACTAAACAAAACTAAGTAAACACGTTGTATAAAATATAAACACCTTAAACCTGCCCTAGTAACCAATATCTTGGATAGTAACTCGCACACAAAAAGTCATATAATTGTTACCTACTTATGTTAATTTTATTGTCAGCTAATTTGGATTTGCGGCCAGGGCAAACCGGCAGACGGCGGAAGAAAGCATCTGTATGGAGTTTATATCGTCTGCAGCGCATTATTGTGTAAGGGATATCCCTTACTGTAATACAGCGGCAACCGCCGACATGCTACCGATTGCTGTGATTTGATTCCGTTTCATTAGCGACTACGCATGGAAAAGACTCCGGCGCACACCGGTGGATTCCGGCGTCTGCCGATGATTCCGTCTCATGCTAGCGCCTCCTGCCGCGGTACCCTCTAGCATGTTCTTCATAGCTCAGACAGAAATGTGTTGCGATACTCTGACGCCAATCTCGAGCTTTGAAATTTAAACCTTATTTCAATTGAAATAGTATAAATTATGCATTTGTAAATTTCGGGAGATAGTTTTTGTCTACTAGTCTATTGCCACTGGCAAATAACTATAAATAATAACTAACTGTAAAAACAAAGAAGAGTTCGTTTTGGTGAGTCAAACATTTAACATATTCTGTTATATTAGAGATTAGAGTTCTTGTAATTTCCATGAAAATGAATCGTTCCTTGAAGTTCTACACATCTACACAGTAAGTTTTCGTACTTTTGAACATCGTTTTTCACACTGCTATCTTTGGTAATTTATTGCAATTTGTTAATCGACGTGTACTGAACTTATTTTACTTTTGCATTGCACATATCAGGCCACTCATGCCGTACAAGTAGATACAAAGCATAATCTTTTATCACGTTTCCCTCTCGCATCTTTCATTCGGGTAAGCTTCCTTGCTTTTTACTCTCCTTTTATTTCTCCCTGTAGGCATCTTTCCGTGTAGCAAAGTGAAAATGTCGAAATTGTAGCAGCTATTTGTGCGATCCCGTGTTTCCGTTTGTTTCGATAACCGTACTTTTATTACTTGGATAGTGTCAGTGAAACTTATTGGAATAGGGCTTAATTAAGTAGTGTTTGTGTTCAGCATATGGAATACCAGATGCTTTCGCGTGTGCAGGGTTCTGCGGCCATATCTGCAAAATGAAGGCGGATATAATTTAATAACATTAGTGTGTGGGTTTTTCTTTGTATTACTAACCAATATGGATGTATAACATTCGAAATAAAAAAAATTAATAACGAACATCCTTTTTAAGTAAGTGCATGTACCGTATTCACCTGTGCCTTACTATGCCGCAAGTGCATGCGCATGCACGGACGGAACGCTCGGTGCGATAGGTAGGTACCCATACATTTTTTGCGTTACTGCGGCTGTTAAGCATAAAGTCAAAAGTAAAATTTTGTGTACGTACGTATGAACGTGTACTCTAATTTATATGTTTAGTCATTTAGTAAATAAAACGAATGCATATAGGGTTCTTAAACTAATATTTTCGGCTTTGTCGGTCATTTCATTCCACTCTGTATATGCAATTTATATACAAAATACATATTAATTTTGAATGCTATTTTTAACTACATACACTAAATTTTTTATGATGTTACTATGAATAAACACATTTGATCAAAAATAACTACAATTTACTTTTCTTTCTGTCTCTCAAACGAAGGGCGTAGAAGCAGTATCACATACTGTAGTAATGGTAATAATGGTCTCTAGTGCGGAACTTAGACCCTCCCACAACAATGCGTCCAAAAGTTGCAAGTAACCCTAAGAAAGATGAAACGCACCATGTTGTGTATGACTATGAGCGGCAAAATCGAAATCAGAAATCTAGTCGCACTAAGCTAACTGATCTGTGGCGCAGAGGCGTATTAATGCTCAACTCTGAGCAGCAAAGTCAAAATTAAAATGGGATGGCCGAGTCACATAAGTCGCATAACCGCAGACCGGTGGAGCAAAAGTGTGCTGGAGTGGAGACCTATGACCGGTACCAGAAGCATCGGCTGCTTGAAGGCTAGATGGACAGTAAAGCATAATAACCGAAAAAACCTCAGCTGTGGTAAATGCTGTACAATAACAATTAAATTGCAAATTTTGTTCTGTGAATTATACCTTTATTCTTAGGTGTCATTTATTTATTAGCTACACTAACATGTTCACTACACATTTTTATTTTATTTGACTTGGGAGTTCTACATTAGTGTTGACGGCAATCTCGAAACAACAATCACGAAATAAGTTAAAATTTTTAAAATTTTCGGGAATATTTGTAGGGAACTGACGTACCAATTTGCCCTAGAATACTACTGTAGTCTATCTTATTATACAGAATATGAGACCATACTTAACGCGACGCTCTTCAAGTGATTCAAGCATAAAAAGGATAATAATCATCAAAATCAAATACAAGTGCATCTATTGCGAAATGCTGGGACTAAAATAGGCCAAGTTCCGAGTAAAAGTGCGCTAGATAGATTCAATACTGTGGATGCTGGATATGCCAATTCTAATGGCTAAAGAATTAAAGCAAATTGTTTTTGTTGTACTGTGAGAAATCGGTGTATAATGTCGTTTTAAAAAGCGTAACTATTACTACTATTAGTATTATCTTTCTAATTTGTAATAGTGGTTATATTCTGTGTCAGGGGGTCTACTCTCGATCTCCGTCCGAAACAATTACTGTCAAATAAGTAATATTCGACAAAATTAAAAGACAAGTATCAAGAATGAAGCTTCATTCGAATCACGCGTCTTTTCATTTGGTCAAGTGTTGCTTATTTGGCAGTAATTGTTTCGGACGGAGATCGAGAGTATACCCCCAGCCTCAGAGTAGAGTATTAGGAAAGTCATCCTGTCAGACCACTACTCTGCTATCGCGAGAAACGCGAGCTCGGCAGGTAAGTTTTTGAAAGGATTTTATTAGGTAAGGTCAGGTGGGGTAAGAGGAACATACTTTATTTCGAGACAAATGTTATGAGCTCTAGGAGGAATAAATAATGTCTTATACAAAATTCGAAATACTGTAATCTTACCCTGGTTTAACAGCTTTCCATGTTTTAACAATCATTACGCTAAAATTAAACTTTTCGATGTATCTGACAAAAACTTTCAGGTTGTGCTAACGTTTCTCTTCCCCCAAAAAATGGGGTAAGAGGAACTGTCATCGTATTTCATATAAATATAATGTATATCTAAATATATCTGTAGTTTATTCCTAAGTAAAACTGTTTCAATCGAATTTGATCTTAAAGCCATTGAAATAACGTATAGTTATCAAAAAAATAAGTGAAAAACTAATTTTGGGGCAAGAGGAAATACAGGTTAAGGTCAGGGGTGACAAATTAAAAAAAAGCTAATCTGTTATAATTTTTTTTATAACATCAAGTGGGGACGAACAAGTCGTACGCGTGATGGTGAGCTACACGCCTGTACATAACAGAACATATTTTTTTAGTACAAAATATAATAAAAGCACATTTTTAACCACTCGTTTACAAATCAACACATTAAGTCGTATTCTAGAACTCTACTCGATGCTCAAGTCAGGATTGCACTGGAAACACAAGCACTGGAAATACGACCCTAATGGCAGGGACTTGAGTATGATTTCGAGTGCTTTAAACCATACTCAAATCCTGACTTGAGCATTGAGTAGAGTTCTAGAATACGACCCTAAAGTAACTTAACCCTTTCAGCACGAGAAAATTATTTTTTGTGCTTGGATTTGATGTTGCATTTTTTTAAGCATTTATGCCGTTAGTAAAAAGAAAAAAAACAAAAAAGTCAAGTTCCAAATTCAAGCAAGTTCCAGTCGCAGAGCGAGATGGGTACTGTAGTCTAGGCTCTATGAGTAGAATCACTGGCTGAGTGAATATAGTTTTGTATTTAGAATGTGATTGAAAAAATGAAATAAAAAGAATAGAACATATTGGGAGTTCGAGATGTAACCTGAAAAGTAAAAATATGTAGAAGTACAATAAAGCAAGTTTTGAAGATTATCTTAGTTTATTTACAAAAGTACCTCTCGCTACTCAACACGAGCTACGCCCTAGGCTACAAATGGTGAGTTCGCCGGCTTACAAATGATTGAGGCACGAATTACGATGTGATTTTTATATTTTACTTTTGAAAAATCTCTGAGTCAATGGAAGAGATATATGATAACTGAAGCTTACAAATGGTGGACGCAAGCTTACGAATGATCAAAATGACAAAGAAAAGTCCGTCGTGAAAAATTTTTATATATTTTTACGACAAAACTTCCAGGAAAGCGTACATAAGGTCATAATTTATATTTTTATATTTAATATTGTTTTATAATTGATACCAGTGAAAAGTGCAAGAAGAGACTATGTAAGATGGTATTGTATACCAGCAAAGATGAACTGCCGATTTGAATTGGATAGATATAACTTACTTTTTCTTTTTTTTTTAATTTCATGGACATATTATCCAGTGTGTGTGTATAGTTCGTGATCACCCTCCCAGATGAACAAGAACTGTCTGCATTCAAGGAAAATATGTTTATTTAATTATTAGAAATCCTTCATGTGGTATAACTTCATATCATTATGTATGTTAGGATATGTTGTTAGGGTTATATGTGTGTGTTTGTTCTAGTTTGTTTAAAGAAAGTGAGAAAATGATGGAACGTGGAAAGCTGCAGGATGAGGACTGAGGCAGCTGGGAGATCAATATTGATGTAACCCAGTGATCGTCCGATGGATGCTCAAGCCTGTGTCGTCGTTGTGGCAGCATGCACGTTGAAGATAGTTTAGGGAAGCATTTAGGAAGTTTTAGTAGTAATGTTTAGAAATTTGTTAGGATCATTCAACCAGGCTAGAGTCGCTGAAATAAAGAGTTAGGATTTAGTCAGGTTCCCTAATTAGCTAGGATAGCTGACGAGTAATTATATTTTGATTTGTTTGATTAGGATGTGGTCATGGTCTGCCCTTTTAGATAGGTTTTTGGCAGACTAAAGCCATAGCCTCCTCGGGGCTTTACTTGTTGGTAAGGTAGTAGCTTCTGAGCAGTGTGTGGCTAGCCTATAGTAAAGGCTGATCACTTATGTAAGTTGCCTATCATAGGTAGGGCACCAGCTAGGGATGTTCACCCCTTCAGTTGTGAGGAAGAGGGATGTAGTCTAGGCTCTACTCTATGAGTAGAATCACTGGCTGAGTGAATATAGTTTTGTATTTAGAATGTGTTTGAAAAAATGAAATAAAAAGAATAGAACATCTTGGGAGTTCGAGATGTAACCTGAAAAGTGAAAATATGTAAAAAGTACAATAAAACAAGTTTTGAAGATTATCTCAGTTTATTTACAAAAGTACCTCTCGCTACGCAACACGAGCTACGCCCTAGCTTACAGTACTTACCACAATTGATCCCTATCATCATATGACATTTGCCTCCACTTTCTTGACCTATACGAGTATGATGACGGTGCGTCAGCCGAACGACTTCGCCTTTCTGATCGTGACCGTTCTCGAACAGAAGTACGGCTTCGAATAGATGATGATCGACCACGACTTTGGTGATCATCACAGGTACTTGAACGGGTACTGTTAGAAGATCTACCAGGACTGGATGATAGAAGTGACTGTGGAGAATTCGGAACCCTCTGTCGATCAAGACTGGTTTCTCCGCCAGTGATACGCCTTTGCGGGCGTCTCCGGTGGACTCGGACTTGGGTGTGGACGATGTGACGGACATGTTTGTCTTCCTCGGTTAGGTGTGGCCAGGGCGTCTGTCTCGCGAGCAGCTAGCGCGTCTTTGTAGCGGTCTATTTGAGGGCCTGAAGCGAGGAGACGCGTGGGACACGTGAGTTGCCCTTTAAGTTGGAAGCTATGTCCGGACATTGTCGCAGGACACTGCGACTGGCATCTCCGGCACTAGCCCGGAAAGTTAGTAGAGGATAAGCTAGATATCCTCCGGTCCCTCCAACCGCTTAGGTTATTGGGAACTGGAGAGACGTTGTTTTTCGGCGTCGGGAAGTGAGCATGCCTTACAGTTCCGTTACCAATGAGGAGATTTGGTAGAGTACTCAGAGTCGCCCGCTTAACGGTGGCAACCGCTGGTTGTGCAATGCGCAACGGGAAGTGAGCGTGACTACAGATCCGGTACCTATCTGGAAAATAGGGAGAGCACTGTACGTGCACCCGGGGCGGCTCACCCGAGGCACTAGCCTCTCGAAGAACCGAATGAAGTCAAGTGACAAAGGTCTGTGACAACCCTGTACACTAACTGATCTGGGGTCAGAACCTGAACTTATAAGGTTCCTGTGCGCGCACAGGTTATAGTGAGCTTCCCGTATACCCTCAAGGTCGGTAGGGAGGATCACTACAATCAAAACTAACGTAGATAAATATGGGGCTGATCTGGGCTGGTGAGAGTTTCCGCTGATCGACTTTCTGGATACAGATACGACTTTATTAGATATACGGCTTGCTAATAATAACTAACTAAAATAATAACTGCGATGACTACGACGACGATTAGATGGAGACGATATGAGAGCATTCAATCCAGGTTTAGGTTCGATTTCTTCTGAGCTCATAGAGGAGCTAGAACGTGACAATGAAGAGTCACTATCACTTTCTGTCTTCTGTTCTCAATGTTCAAGGTCAGATTCACCTAACTCCGATTTGTTAATGTTTCCGATGATTTGTGCAACCAAATCGCATGTTAATGTCCCTAAAAACAAAAACAAAAATTAAGCAATAAAAAAACTAATCTAATCATTTCCATCCGGACAAGCACGATCGTGTTTTATGAGTTTATGACTGAATAAAAACCAAATTTTCTATCTATTCATTGTTTAATTATTTTTTATGTAAAATATAACATATACTTAATAAGAAAATATACCGTTAGGCATAGACGTACCGTTAGGTCAGAAAACATGAAATGATGAAATTTAAAAAAATGTTCGTCACGTACACGCCCACAGTTGTCGCTCTCGGCACAGGTGTGTAACCCTAGAACTAGAACACGGCCACACTGCTTTAGCAGCGAATATTAATCAAACGAACAAACGATCGGTGTCGATACGACGCGTATTTGAAAACTTTTATACCTAAATTTTTTCAAAGTTGAGCGCACGATCGTATCGTTCTGTGCTGTAAGGGTAGTGCTTTTTAAATATCGTCATAATAGAAAAGCAATGTTTGGTCCAAAAATAAATTTATACTTCTAACAAAATTTATTCTTCTCAAGTCACCAAAACCACTCTGCTTTGAAAACCGTTTCACTAAATCAATTGAAATTTGGTATAGAAGTAGTGTGACCACGTAGCTAACGTGCAATGAGCCATTTTTGTGTTTGTTCTTAGATTACGTCATTATTTTAGAGCTTATGTAATTTTATTTTTGTTTTCGACTAAAATATTGAATTTTCTAAAAGTTCCTGACTGAAAAAAAATGTACTACCAGAATTTTGCTGCCGACCTTAAAAACTACCTTAAGATGTATGATTATTTACACATAAAATTGTAGTGTTGTAATTATTGTAACATTGTCAGAAATTAATATCACATGGACGAAGTCACTACAATTTACGATTACTATCAAAAAACGCGATTTGGACAAATTGAATTTAATTTCTTCAAAGTATATATGTGTACGTATATAACTATATAATAATACTATAAACTATTATTTTTTAACTATTAGTTTGTTCGAATATGACAATATCCGTTTGTCACACCTGACACGGGGAAAGAGGAACGTATGTTTCTCTTACTCTGTAAGTACTAGACCCTCTTACCCCAACAATGTTTTTGGCGGTTAGGATTTTGATTCCAATGAAACTCGTATTATTTGTTGTTTTTGGTCTGAAATAAGTAATAAAAAGTAAATTTTCGAAACAAGAAATTGGAAAAATATAATTTTAAGAACTAATTAAATATTGTGTAGAACGTTTGTGTTATAATAAGACCATTGGTTTGTGTCTATATAAATAACGGCAAGTAAAAAGTGACTTCAGTGACTTTGGTTATTTTTTTGTATATATACATTCTGGCGATTTTATAAAACCTTTGCTTCAAAATTTTTACTACCTTTAAAAGTAACTAGTACTAAACATTCCAAAATGTGATTTTCTGAACCAGACCTGCATATTATTAGCTTATTTTCACAAATTTTCATTAGACTTGTGCCTGATCCCTAAAATAGATATTTAGTTCATCTAGTTAATTTTAGTACCTTAGTTAGTTAGTTCGTCTTGTTCTTGCCTGGACATTGATCGAACGCTCCAAACTTCAAATTGTGGAACCAACTCCCGGCGCATGTATTCCCTCCCCTCTATAACATCGGGTCCTTCAAACGTAGTGTGAAGAAGCATTTGGCCAGACCGGCAAAATGATAGTGACGGAGTGAAGATATTTGTGTTTTCCATCCGTCATTCTCATCTCTGGACTCTATTCGCACTTTACATCAGGCGCGGTGCAGTCATTTTGCCGAGTCACAATAAAAAAAAAAACTAGTAATTTTATTCACATGAACTACTACGGACTTCTAGTATATGAGGTCAATACTACACTATACTAAATATTTAAAAATACAATTTGTATGGAATCGGTACTGTTTGATTTTCTTTTATATTTTACAGGTTTAAAGACTGTCATTTTAACTAAATATCCTTTTTATTTACAAAATAAGATTTTTAGTTAGAGTGGTGTGTTTAAAAATCAATAATTAGGTACAACTATTTGAGATACCTACCAAAAATATTACTTTTTTGCAAGCTTGTTTATATACATAATGTAGGTACTGTAAATTGGGACGTAGCTCGTGTTGCGTAGGCTCGTGTAGCGAGAGGTACTTTATGAATATAAACTGGGATAATCTTCAAAACTTGGTTTATTGTACTTTTTTACATATTTTCTAATTCAGGTTACATTACGAACTATCAAGATGTTCTATTCTTTCTTATTTCATTTTTCAAACACATTCTATTCTAAATACAAAACTATATTCACTCAGCCAGTGATTCTACTCATAGAGTAGAGCCTAGACTACAGTACGTAATAGAGACTTAGAACGAGCTGGGAACGTTCAATCGCGCATCCCACTCAAACTTGTACTAAAAGTAGTGAAAGATCGCTATTTGTTCTGCTCGCACCGTTCCTACTGTACAGGTGAACTATCAACGCAGACAGTTCCTCGTTCGTACTGAACTAAAAAGAATGATGAACTATTAAAACCGTGCATGACGAACTCATGTCGGTCAGTGTAGGGAATATATTCCTAATAGTTCGTAGTTCATGAACTATACAAGCTTAATTTTCATTAGACATAAGCATTTTCAACTTTTATCTGGAATCAAATGGAAAAAAACGAAAAGAAAGAAAGAAAAGAAAAAAGTTTAGAAAAAAGTTTTACTTTTCTTACATGAGCTAAAACTAGTCAGAACTGACCCTCAAGCTGTAAGCGGTGGTTGTCGAAGCTTGTAGACGTAGGGGAAATAAATAGGCTTTAGAGGATGGAAAAAAATAAAAAATAGGCACAAAGGCACAGTCGCAAAACCCGCGCACGATACTAAAATGAAAGGAGAATATGGGTGATTGATTAAAACGTGTGCTGATTAGTGTTTCTGAACGATATAGTATGGTGTCAAAATGACATTTGTGATTTTTTGTTTCCTGTCTGTTTCTCCTCTCGATTTTTAGCACAAATTAGAAAATATAAATTTTTATCATAATTTTGCGGTATGGTGATGGGACAAATTCCCTTTATACTTAGCGCTAATTGATTTCTTTTCTTATTTTTTGCTAGATGTAAAATGTTAAATAGTGGGAGTTAGCCCTGAAGGAATGTATCACATACTTCGAGTGATACTGTATCGGCTTTGGGTCGTGTCAACTCTCACACTATTTTCATCTGTTCTCGTGTTTTGGTTCTATGGATTTTTCACTGCAATCGCGGCGTTTATCCTGGGAATTTCAGGTAAAACTGCAAAA
This sequence comes from Hyposmocoma kahamanoa, assembly GCF_003589595.1. NCBI lineage: Eukaryota > Metazoa > Arthropoda > Insecta > Lepidoptera > Cosmopterigidae > Hyposmocoma > Hyposmocoma kahamanoa. Next base: position 13,303,975 of record NW_020653200.1, on the reverse strand, counting down.
TTTTACATACATTAAGTTGCTTATTGACAAACAACAAAAAAATCGCTTTTGACCTACATTAACAAAAATAATGCTACAGCAACAACAATCAACTACAATCTTAAGATACAATTGAAAAAATTGAATTTGAAATATTCCTTTTCGTTTTACAGCGTATTTTAGGAAGTTATTTATAAGTTTAAGTTATTTGTTGTATCCATTAATTGAAATCAGCATTTTTTTGTGAAGAGGTTATATCCTTGTATGCAGCTAAGCGCACACATTGTATACAGGTCTATACTTCTGGGAAGAAAGGGCATAAAAGCCAAGATATAGAGTTTGTGAAGGTGCATTTCCACTGGTGAGACAAGATGAGGATTGATATTGCATTTCAATTCTCTCTTAGAGCCTCTTTAGTGAAAATGGTCTAGATGCCAAGGATATATGAAATGAGAATTGAAAAACTTGTTGTTTGTCAATTAAGTAATTTAGTGTGTATCTGGTACTCTATATGGTATTTCAATATTTTTACAAACCCATGTGATGACTGTTAATATCAATTATGATCTTGCAACAGCTATTATTGGCAAGTTTTGGTGGAAATAGACCTATGAAATTTAAATTTTCATCTCACCTCACTGTTGGCCTACCACCATACCATTATTGTAATTGTTTCTTTTTCATAGGTATCATGTACACTGCCCAGGACCTTCTACTCTACTACCCGAACGATCCTCCGGACTCCAGGATATTTGTATTTCAGCCAAGCAGCTATAAGCTGCCATATGAAAGCATTAAAATAAAAAACAAGGATGGTTTTAAAATTCACATGTTCTTAATAAAACAGGCCAATAATAGCAACCATCGACCTACAATGATATTCTTTCACGGGAATGCTGGAAACATGGGTCAAAGGTTAGAAATGACATTTTATTGATACTTCTATAGGTAATATGTTAATTTTGGCTTGTAGATGTCAGACCTAAGCTAGATTTAAAGAATCTCAATGAGCTTGTTAAATCAATGTTGATTTATAGTTTTCTGTAGTAAAAACATTTTTGGCAATAGAAAGTTTAAAGAAGTAGTGTCAGTGATTGAAAGCAGCAGTTTCCTTATGGAAGAACAAATAACAGTTTGTTGATCTTTTTGCCCTTTGTTAGTTTGTCCAAAAATTAATTAAATATGTGGTGGAGAGTGGAGATGAACATTTATGTGGTGTTAGTAGAACCCTTCTTCAATATAGAACCCCGACACAGTGCCTTAGAATAGTGTTTTGTTGCTACTATGGGCATAAGATTGCTTTAAATTAAATTACAAAATTTCTATTGCATTCACAATTAACAGAATTGCTATTTACTTGCATACTTACCTTGGCACAGTAGGCCAAACTAGTTCTTGGTCTCAGCAGGTGGAAGACGCCATTCTGGTGTGTTATTGCTTGTGCATTTAGGGAAACAACAGTATATTGTTTATCAAGGGTCTAAAACGAGTCAATATATACCTGAGGTGGTTAGAGCTTTAGCAAGCGTGTTTATTACTCCGAGGGTTTATAATGGCTTTTAGTCCCGAGGTGAAAACTTAACTTTTCACTCTGATCACGAGAAATAAAAATACTTCAATAGTTTATGCTCTATAACAAAATTACAATCCAAAATTCTGAAGTTTTCGCAATTTTTTTTTTCCAACCAGATACAACAAACGCCCTAACGAGTGAAAATAATATGGCATCACCGAACTAAAACCTAGCGTACTGCTGACTGTTTGAGTTTGTTTACTTGAAGTAAATTTAAAAAATTAGGTACTTTTTACTTCCTAGAGACTAAAGGATGCATTTTACACCAGCTATGTAAGGCCATTATGACGTACTTTTAAAGCATGAAAAGTGAAAAACAATACAAATACTGACCACTTTTATTGTGACTTACATGTAGTGGAATTTATATAATTAATTTCCTGTACATACAAAACATATTATAGAGAATGTTAGTGTCAGCATTTGAAGATCCACATTTTTACTCATTGTGAAAATTCAAATTGTGTACTTCAATAGCCTTATCATTCATTTTATAGGTTGCAGCGAATGTGAGAATTTAAGCCACCTTGTATTTTCTAATTATAATTTGATTCACACTGTTTTTTTTTCATTTATAATTTTAATATAGTGTTTTGTACATTTGCTTAAATTTTTTCAAAATGTTCTCATTGTAGGTTGTTAAATGCGTCAGGCTTTTACCACAAGCTAAATATAAACATCCTTATGGTGGAATACCGAGGCTATGGTCTCTCAGAAGGGTCGCCTTCAGAGCGTGGCCTCTACGTTGATGCATTGTCAGCACTTGACTATCTCATGCAGAGAACCGACATTGACCGTACCAAAATTATTGTGTTTGGTAGGTCATTAGGTGAGTGTGTTTTCAGCATTTGATATTGTGGTGGTGACCTAGTAGTTTAGTAATTTGAAGTTTATGGAAAAACTTATTGTTTTAATATGTAATACTTGAATTTTATACAATACAAGGAATACTTTTTGCTTTAAATAGGTTAGACCTAATCTGGCAGATTTATAATTTAATGTATAATCTAATCTATGTACTTACATGATGTTCTATGCACACTTGGTTTGCAGATTGATAGTGATAATCATAGTGCTACTTATTAGTTTTTTGAAAGATAACAGTTGCTTATTTTTCGATCTTTACTAACAAATATTTATTTCAAGGTGGTGCTGTAGCAATAGATTTGGCTTCAAGAATAGAGTACAGGAACAAAATTTGGGCGCTTGTGGTAGAGAATACTTTTACCAGTGTGCCAGACATGGCGCAGATTATTTTGAAGTGGAAATGTTTGTTATGGTTGCCTCAGCTTTGCCACAAGAATAAGGTAATTAGCATAATTAATTTCTGTTAAATGTCTGCTGAGTTGAGCGTTCTGGGAAGTCCAGACAACTACCTTTTTATAATGTATATTATACAATAATTATTTTCTGTTACAGTATATGTCATTGAAGAAAATTGGGTCAGTATTAACACCCACTCTTATTATGTGTGGCTCAAATGATGCTCTGGTGCCTCCAGAGATGGCGAAGAAACTTTACATGAGATGTGGTGCTGTATGCAAGAAGCTCGTGGTGATACCTGGGGGCGCTCACGATGACACTTGGACCTGCCGGGATTACTACGTTTCAATCCAAGAGTTCTTAGTTAACGTCCCTCCACTACCTGATGACATTGGACCTTTTTTCGACAATGATCATGACTCCGCCGTAAGACATACCATAGTCCACACAGTATAATTAAAATAACATTAGAAAAAAATTATAGTTATGAAAATTATCACTAGAAATCGCAATAGGCAAGTAAATTTGTGTAATCTTCAAGCAATACAGAAAGAGTAGAGAAAGCGTCCCTCTGAAATCGAAGATAACAAAAAAATTGTTTTATTACCTACTTTTACAAAACTTTTCTTCTAAATACACCACTGTAGCAAAGTATATGCTAGTTACACATCAAAAATGTACAAAAATATACAATATAATAATTCCAGGACATTAAAGGAAACTATATGGATAATATCTATTTTATGAGTATCACTTCTTTGAAATATAGGAAAATATACTTTGCCTGTTTCGATCTCCGCCAATCGCACTTAAAGGAATATTTTTTTACAAATTGATAACATGCATTTTTAATATCTTAGTAGAAAATTGGAAAGGCTTACGCCGATTTAAATACTTCGCTAATATACATATATGTATAAAACTGCACAATGTAATGACTAGTTTCAATTTTATAGTATACTAAATATGTTCTTATGCATGGTACAAATTGCCAGTGTAAAAAATAAATGTATTTATATACAAACTTAGATTCTACTTATAAGTATATACTAATGTTTGAAACTAAGCAATAAGTAAGTCTTGCAAGATAGTATTTTGCGTTAAAATTTCTGTATAATTAAATAGTCCACCTTCATGGTTCTTGGCCAGTGAAGTAATGAACTTACGCCTACTTTTTCTGACCCAAATCATCACCTGTTGAAAACTCTAGTCCAAATGATAATAGAATTCCTAGTTCAATAAACAATTCTAAAATATTAGTAAGACAACAAAATTGTAGCTCCTAGTGATAGAAGCCAGAATCGCGAATTAGTAACGCAATACGTGTGTCAATTCCATGCCTATAAGTAAGTTGTTAAGCTGTTGTTGTCGTACAAAATAAATACACTAAAATAGTTTATTAGCAATTTTCCTATGGCGAGATGTATTGGAGGTGTTAGTGACGTTTACGTAACTTAATTATTATGTTTTAGTCAGTATAGTTATGATTTATTGAGGTCCAAATGTTGAACTCAAATTTGTTCTTTTTTTTTAAAAGAAAAAGGCTCGTAATTTCACTGGCATTATAAAAATGTATGAGTATTTTGGAAAGGTTCGATTTGACTTGTAAATATCATAATTAGAACATCGCTTGAAGGTTGCTTTGTTTATGTGCTTGTTTGTAGATGCGGAGGGTCACACGCACATGTGACTATATATTTAATGTGTGGCCGTGAGTACAAATCGATTCGATCGACGTAAAAAATACTTAATGTGTTGTCATATCATATTTACAGACATTCCTAGAAAAATTTTTTGCATTGTTATTTTTTACGTCTAGTATCTTTATAGTAAAGCCAGAAGTGAACATCACAAAATGTAAAAGTTTCTTTTAACATAATAGCTGAATGACTTAGAAGATAGAGTGAAATACTCTATCTTCTAAGAATTTCGTCGTTCCTAAAGTATGAATACGTACTTTCTATATTTTTGTCAATGTATAGATATTTTGGAAGGTTTTAATGTTTACATCATTTCGACGCTGACGGCATGTGTGCAACATTAAAATGAATTATAACGAAACATAGGAAATGAAACTAATTTTCCGGATTTAAATCGCGTGTATTTATTTTTAACAATCGCGAAAACCTAAGAACTCGATATATAACGAAACAATTAATAACAATTTTAGAAATAAATCAAGCTGTTATAATAAAATATAATGTGTTAATCAGGATTTATAGCAATATTTAATATATATATAACATATAAAGTCTTGTCGAGTCGGTTCCTGAGGCAGCTGCACGGTGCAAAGGAGTGAGTTTATGTAACAGTTATGTCGCGCTGCTCAAAGGATAATTTGAACAAGATTTTTCAGCAAGTTTATTGAAAAAAGAATGAGTGAACAGAGTGCCCAACCTCCTGACTGGGATGAGACCCAGCTCCCTTCCCAGGTTCGTGGATGATGGATGAGGCGCGGACTTCTGCGTCGAGGTTCCCGGTCCCTATCCCTCGAGCGGACTTGTTACCGAAACTGGTTTCGAGGGTGAGACCTCACGCACAGTGCCGCCGCTAGTAGTGCTATCGGGCACCCCTTTTTGGATTTTTCTCAAGTGATGAATTATCATTGGGCCACACTCAGCAGACCGACTACCATATCATTGTCCCCTTGTCTCATTTCGAAAGGCCGCCATAATTTCGCTGAAAGTAAGTAAATTAGGATTCGTAAAAATTTGACTTCAAAGTGACGTCATTCTAGTTTGGAAGTCAGAGCCACACAGATATAAATGTTATATTTGCGAAAGATTACTATTATTATCTATATTGCGATGTTCGCTTTGGCAATTTAGTTAAGTTATATTTAGTTGTAAGTTTCAATTTGGCTGTTTCATAGCAATATTTATTGTTAAAATACAGTTAGTAATATTGAAAGTAGATAGTTGTCTATGAAATATTTACATAATTCTGATGCTTTTTGTCAGTATTGGACCCCATTTGATACGCTTAATGCTGAAGCACATAGACTCGTGGGGTTCACACTAAGCTAGCAATAAATTCGACATTAGTTGAATATGTCTTTTCTATGGATTCATGTGTTTAATATAAATTAGCAATAACTAGTGTCTACTTTTCCATCTAACGATTCTAACGCGTTGTCACAAGTTTGATATTTTTGTTACACGATTTATGAAATTTACACCATTCCATGCAAGTAATAAACATATTTCTCAAAAAAGGCAATTTTAGCCAGCAATTATCACTGTTGCCTGTTATTGTTTGTGAATGCAATATGTGTCGTCGTTTGTTCTCAGCATATTCGATGTGTCGCGTGCACATGTAGTTGTGGCTCATATCGATACCTTAGTATCTCAAACTCGTATCTTATAAACAGTGATTATTCAGGGAGATCGCAAAACTTTCTATTTATTTCAAATTTCTTATCAAGTGTGTTAATTTGGATGCATTACCTTAAGAATAAGTACAAGCCAGTGTGTGAATATGAATAAAATGCGCTGTGAAATCAGCCTGCAAAATTTGTATACACAATCCATTTTTTGCATTTCAGTTACTTTGTGCTTTAAGATACGAGTTTGAGAAAGTAAGGCGACGATATGTAACATTTAGTTGCAAATAGAGCTGTGACTGCAAGGCGCTTTAAGTTGAATGTGCCGGGATAGTTGATGCACCCTGTAATATACATTATCCTTATGGTGATTTACTACTGTACCTTTTTTAAAATAGTGCCAAAACACTAAAAAAAGTTTTGCTGTATTATCATAATCAGCTTCGTTCAAAATTAACAGTATTTGCAACTGCAAAAAGTGCAAATTAATATAAAATTTCCGTATAATTTTTATGAATATAGATATTTTTCTAAGCAGTTGTTTGATTTTCCGTAAATTGTTTTTGTACAACTTCTATGCTTTTATATAATATAATAATATACAACAACTTATTTGTTTTCGGTCCTAAATACCCTAATATTATTGAATAAAACTAACAATAAAATGTTGCCCATCGAATAAATTCGTAGGTTTTCTATGTACAATTGCAACAAACAGTGACCAGATGTGAGAGAGTTAATCTACTTAAAGTATAAACGTTTTCTTAGTATGCACATTTCGTCATCAATATGAAAATTTCTTTTTTATTGTTTATTTCCTAAACGTTTCAAATTATGGTTTTGTCTCCTGTTTAAATATTTCAAATGGCCGAAGTATTTAAATACGCAAGTAATAACAATTACAGTATAATTTTTTGAGACAATTTGTAGTACATACTTAAAAGGAAACAATAATTTGTCGTCAACGTACTCAAATTTCAATAAGTAACATACATAACATAATTGTTTTAACCTACACACACATATCCCCGTACTAGGGAAACCCTGTATCGCGGGTGCCATGGACACACATAGGTAGACAACCAAAAATTACACCCAAACTCACGAGAGAAATAAATGCAGGCCATACAAATATTTGTCCCGGCCCGGGACCTCTGGGTGGCAGTTCAGTATGGTAACCGTTCGGCCACAGAGGCAGTTATGTAGTTTATAAGTAATACGCATATTGAATTATAATCAGTTTCGAAAAACACGGGTATAGTAGACGGGAATGTCCACTTTTTCTTTAGTTTAGCTAAATTAACTCCTTCAATTCCGATCATGGTAATAAATAACGAGCGGTGGAGAATAAGCTGAATTTCTAGCTAGCTCACAGCCTGTGCATGTGCCATATAAAACGGTATTTTACGCAATTTAGAACGATGTCGTGCTAATATTAGAAAGAGGAAGAAATTACAAGAAACTATTAAAAGCATTTTAACCTTATCGTTAATGCACCGATTACAATGATTGAAAGATTACAGTAGTTTCAATTGTAGCCATTTTATATTTCCCTATTTTACAACTATACTCCTTACACATGCAAGTTAGCACACCAGGAGTATGGGTGGGCCTGCAGTGTCTTAAGTTTATATTTACGTGCAATTCTATCCTGTGCTTCAGATCATTGAAGCAATCACATAGGTCCTGACCATTACAGCTTCCTGATTACGTCCTAGCATAACCAAATTCCCCATGTGGAATAACTACTTTAGCTATTCTGTTGTTTGTTACAGAGAATAAATAGGTGGGTAACGGAGTAGTAAATAATGAAATGTATACTTTCTTAAAATATTTATTTTTTATATAATCATGTTCATTTAACAATCCACGCACCATGAGGTACTCGTTAGTTTGTAAACAAAATGTATACCTAAGTCTTGGGAAGAGGTAGGACCAACGTCAAATCTGTTAGTACGAGTACATATATATATATATATATAAACATATATATATATTATATATATATATATACACGAAGCTAAAAGTGCATCGAAAACGACATACAATACGTACGCTGACTTGTCTTAGTTCTATGCAAGTTTATATCATAAAACATCATGTAAATAGATTTTGTATCTAATAATCATACGTAATCCAACAGTTATCTAACATTAAATTAATCTTTTCAAGTCTCAGCAAAATACAAAATATACAATATAATAAGCACGACCACAAAGACTAAGATCGACGAATACTAAATCATACATAATGCATTCTAAATAAATAAAGTCACAACGACGTATAAAAGTTGCATTTGCGATGTACAAACACTGTAGAAAATATTATGATCAACAACTTGTTTTAAATTTCATTATAAGTACCTACCTTATATATTATTATTCATGCCTGTAATCACAAAAATATTTTAGAAATATGTTTGATAAATAAGATTTTTAATATTTAAACCTGATTAATATTATGTCTGCGAAGATACAATAAGTAGCGGAAGGAGTGAGTTTGCAAAAAGGCGAACGGGCCTTTGGTGCCGCAAAACCAGGTGGTGCGGGACGAGTACATAGATGAAGATGCGATGCGATGCGTCCTCTCACCGAATTGCTCACGACTCACGGCCGATACCAGTTCATTATAGCACTTAATTAATTATTGATTTTTCTTCGTGTAAGCTATATACTAATCATACATTATTAATCATTCATAACAAATAAAAATAATCAAACAATGATTTCAAATGAGAATTCTAACAGGTTTAGGGGTTTTTGGGAAGGCAATAATGAATCTTGAATCCTGTACATTTTGTTATTATAATTATTATTACTACATATTACAAATCTTTACAGTTTATGTATTAATATAAAGTAATATAAATCACTTCTCACATAAGAAAATATTAATTCCGTAGTCCTTGCTTAAGTCACTAAATCACTATGTTTTAAATGTCTGTATTATTTCTTTTTTGCCTTCACAAAAACTCATTAATGAGCGTATAAATGACTGTTTCAACATGGAGTGCCGTACAGGTGGCACAATGGAGCGTGTGCGAGGGCGAGGCGGTAGCATCGTACCGGAAAAGCTCCCGCTAGCGACGCGCGCCAAACTCCACGGCGTCATCCTCGGTGATGTCGCCGTGCTGCCACAGGTTCAGCCGCGAATTCTTGGCGTGATCCTGCGCCGCGCGATACTCGCTCACCAGCGATGCCAGGCGGTGGTCGCGAGTGTTTTCCATGAGAACGAGACCCTCTTTGATCAAATTCTGAAACAAAAAATTGTTTCATACATTCATTTCTAAAACTTCTTTTTTTATAATACCAAGTGATGGGACGAACAAGTCGTGCGCCTGATGGTAAGCTACACGCCAGTCCATAACAGTTACAGTGCCACTCAAGAGCTTTAAATGGCAAAGATCTAAGGGGCACTACCACTGTGCCCGTCACCCTGAGATGAGATGAGATGAGATGGCAAATCCCATGTGCCTGTAATTTCACCAGCACCCTTACCCTTCCAAACTGGAATGGCATTACTGCTTGGCAGCAGAAATTGGTAAGGTAGCACTTCCCTGGAGGAACTCTTTCACAAGGAGCTTTACTGCTACTATTATTGTTATATATATATTATTATTTATATATTATATATATAATATTAACATTACTATTAGAAATACTTAATAAGTAAAGGGGATCACTTTACTTATTAAACATTAACACAGTCATAGTACCTTTCCCAAGTCGACATTCGTGGTAGGATCCATAAGAGTTACGCCAGGAGGTGAGCCTCTGGTCTCTATGTTCAAAAGGAGTTTCTTGTTTAACGTATCCATGGAGAAGGCACGTACGGCTTCCATTCGATCATCTGGGTCCGTTGGATACTTGACACAAGCAAGCACATATTCACTTGCATATGGTGGTTCACTTTCTGTTCCAGCGGGCAAAGTTGCCAATCTGGTGCTGTTCACAACCTGAAAGTATTCCCATGAAATGCGTGAAGTACTTATTTATTTTTAGCCTGTGTATAAAAAATAAATAGCCTTAAGAACTTCTTACCTCACGATTTCCATAATCAATGTAGAAAATATGAGCAGATTTGTCATCAGTTACTTTTTCAACTTTAGCTCTATACCACTGATCGTCTAAGGTAAAACGAGCTGCGCAAAGCTGTCCTCTTCTTGGTACATAAGATCCAGGCAATGGAGCATTAGCTTTGAACTCTTGGTGTATTTTTTCCATTAAATTTTCAAGCTTATTGCCCAAATCGACATTTTGAGCATAAAAATTGCCTTCAGGTGTAACTTCAGTAATTATAACTTTTTCATATTTGACGACACGATCTTGTACAGGCGCGTTTCTTTCTCTTTCAGTTTCCTTTTCCACTTCGACATAGTCTTTCCAAATGCCGATGCGTTTTTTGATAGCGTTTTCTTCAGCGGTCTTAATAGCCCGCGCGAACTCCGATGTTTCGGCAGTGTGGTGCATTGAAGCGAGCCCGTGTTCAACTAGTGAGACAGATAAATTTTCGTTGTCTACCCAAAGCCAACCAATGAAATTACCGGCTTTATCCATTTCTTCTATCGTAACTATTACGTCATGTTGCAAACATTTTTCTTTTGTGAACTGCAATGCTTCTTCACCGAATGGCTCGGCATCTTGCATTGGTCCACCGCCAATTGCTGGACGGGCGCCTCTTGGACAATTGACACCGGCAAGAAGGAAAGTGACGAGGACGGATTCTTTGGGAATGTAGAGTCTCATACGCGAACCGCTCGCAACAAATTCCACAGTAGCCTCTGTCTTTTGAGCCCTCTTAAGGAACGGGAAGAATTTCTTGGCCTTTGCTGAGTCGCCACTGGTGTCCTGAATACGGTGTGTAGGAATGTCTTTCTTGGCGTGCACACCAATGCCTGCCTTTTGTGCTTTCATTTCAGCCTCCAGCAATTTGTCGTAGTGAGAGCTCCTTTGATCATTGTCATTCCTGTATCTAACCACAGTGGCATAACCCTTGGCTACTAACGCTTCAGCTAAGTTTCTGGAAAGACATACGTAAAATGTTATTCATGTTTTAAAAATTAATTACAGTAAAACTTTCACTCATGGCCCTTACATTCCACCAGCCAATACAGTACAGCAAGTCTTTTCAGGGAAGTTGTCCTTAGCAGGCTGGATATAGTCAACAACCACATTAACTTTTTTGCCGACTACTTTTTTCCTTAGGAATTCACGAGCCTCGAACATCCACGGAATATCGTAAAGAGGTTTGAATCCTTTCGGCCTTGGTGATTGTTGCTTTCCATCTTCTGCATTGTCTGCATTGTTCCTAAACAGAAAAAATAAGCCTTTATATCTAAGTAAGAACTGTTATAACTTGTTAATAAGCTGCGGAATAAGCATAAGATAGCATTAGTTCATTGTAAAGCAAACTATATAACATTTTTAGCAACGGTTAAAGCATTATTATTATATTTTTAATATATATATACCAGTGGTATGTATAAAGGGGTGATGATGACATGCCTGGTAATAATAACATGACAATGTTGTTATAATATACTACTACTACTACAACTGTAACATTATGTACACTACAGAATTATGTTCTTGTCTATATAGTAGTGGGCAATGTGACTAACATGTAAAAAACCCACAATAATTAATTAAGCAATTTATATTAAAATAAATTTGTTATTTTTGACCACTTTCGAATCTATATACATTCACAATAAAAATACTTGTTAATGTTTAACCAAGAAGTATACATATATGTCCTAATATTTATTAATGAACATTCAAAATTCATTGGTTAGTGTTCTTACTTTTCACGGGGCGGTCTGATGCTGGCTAGGAAGATCTTCTTTTGTCCACCATTTGGTACTTTTACGACGAGTGCGTCGCCGTTGACCACTTCCAATACAGTGGCGTGGAACTCTTTGTCCTTGGCAGCGATAACAGGGGCGTTGCTCGTGTAGTTGGTCCATATACGAAGTCTCGCGTCCTTTGCCGCGCGCTCTGCAGCTCTTAGGGTAGAAGCACCTGTAAAATTCGCATTATAACTGCATCATGCTCTCATTTAGTTTCAAAATAAGGTAATGTTTTGCTATAATGAGCTTTGTCTAGTCAGGATATATTTTTCTTTATCAAGGGCCTAAGTACTCTCATTTTGCATGTTAACACTTTTACGCAGTACAGCAAACTCACCGGACTTCATGACAGCGAGGGACCAATCGACACATTTAGCGAAACCTTGTCTTAGAAGAGCTTCAGCGATGTTGCCTTGTGGGTGTAGGATAGTGCCTACAAAGTTGTTGTTGTTTACAGATTCCAAAATTACTTCAACGTCCTTCTGCAGCAACTTTGATTCGAGGAAAAAACGAGCTTCTTCTGCATAGGGTTCTGAATCGCCATCTTGTTTCACTGCTGGACACTGGTCACAATGTAAATATATTTGAATAAATTTGGCTTAATACATTAACTTTTTTAATCTATTAGGATTTTGGGTGTTCACTGCTGGGCAAGTCTCCCCCAAAATCCTCCATTGCTCCCTGTCTCTGGCGATCTCCCACCACTCCATAGGTTGGGTTATAACAATAAATGTTTTCTCAAATTTATATAATAATTATTTATCTTGTTTGATTGAATTTTTTTTACAGTGATAGAACTTGGCAGTATCTTAATTAAGTCTTGTAAAAGAACTACAGGGAAAACTTCTAAGTACCTAAAACATCTGTTGTAAGAACTACTCAAAATGACAATAGCTTAAATAAAGACTTAGGTTAAGCAAATACAGACATAAACTATTTGTAATCAAAGTTACCTACCCTGATACCAGACAACATCAGAGTGATTTGGTAATACTCAGGTAGCAGACAAAGCCTTACAGTAGATCCATCCCGAACATACTCAATGATAGCCTTGATGGGCTGACCATTGCACTTGTTCACAAAAGCTTTTGGGTTGTCAATGCTCCACTTAAGCTCCCGTACATGATCCTGTTACAGATAATAGAAAATGGTGATCATCTGCATATAGATAATGTTAGTTTGTAGCCTATGAAAAATGTTTAATATACAGGTCAATAGTTTAAAAATAAGTACTTAGTCTCACCTGAAGATCACTGCCCCAAATACCTTTACCCTGAGATTTGGCAACCTCTTCAATTTCCACTAGTTTTTTTAGCTGAGGTATGTTCCTTCCACTTTCTCTGACCTTAGCAAGACCTTCGGCTAGCAAGGCTTCAGTGACATTCTCATCTTTAGTAGGGTCTTTTCCTGTCCACACTTGACCATACTCTCTGGTTGCCGAGTTGGGTGGTTTTTCAGCAGTAAATATCACTTCTTTTCCAACCAGTTTCTTTCTCAAATATTCTCGAGCTTCCCACGCATAAGGCTCGTCTTTTGTTTCCGCGTCACTGTAAAAAGAAATTATATATATAGCTTTGTAACTGGTTGAACAGTCTTTGGCATACATGGTCACAAGTATTTTGCACTTAATAACTACTTAACATTCTAGTAAATTGAAACAAGTTATGAACGACAAGATAGTCAAAAACATATCCACTTAAACCACCACAACTGTGTCAACGACCCAAACATAGTGATGATGTAGGAAGGGTGAATTATAAAGATGTTTTGATTGTTATCTACATCAAAGGTACATCTATGAATAGTAGGATAAAAGACAACTAAAGATTTTGACAAAAAAAAATATATTAATAAGTACCCATAGCATACACACATTTCCTTTAAAAATTGTTTATACTTTTCTGATACCTACAACATCTACAAGGAAGAAAGACAGATTTTTTTTTATAATGCAGATTGTAATCACAGATGTCGCAGTAAATATTCGCTGGGCTGTTATTTTAGCAAATAATATTGTTGATAAACATGCGCAAGTACATAAGTAACATTGGACCTACGATTTCACTTGAGATGAACTTCTTTGACTACTTTTTATAGAGGTTGGGCAATACATAATTTTAAACTTAAATCTGCATCTATTCACCACATTTTAAATAACTTTTTTGTATATTAAGGTCAACAAACTAGGTAACTTATTTAAAAATTTACTACATTGTCTCATCAAATTGTCTGATTTTTGCATATAAAATTTCACTATCTCAACGGCGCAATTTTGATTGAATAAAATTTGCCTAAACGGAATTAAAGTATGCCTTAACATCTTGTAGATACGGTATAAATTGTAAATCTTGAGAAAATAAATTGGACAATATGATCTTATTACACACTTATTCTTATTATAGGAGTAACAGATAACATTTAAAAATTTAACTTATTCTTATATAAAATATAATAATGTGTCACCAGTCATGTTTAAATTGTATAACATCAAGACATAGCAATAAAGTGCTCTCAACACATAATTGAATGATTGTGGATAGGAAACTGGATCGCTAAAGTGGTATTAGGCATAAGTAATTTCACTATGCAAAAATAAACTTTCACTATTGTGAGTATTCCAGCAATTTATCTGTACAGATAACATTATGTACTTGTTAAATGTTTATTCATTTTTCCACACTAGGTAAACTATTAATTAATGAGACAACATGGTTTAACTGCAATTCGCGAATGCATTAATTTAATCAGTGACAAACACCAACTCACTTACACTTGTCATTAAAAAAATTAAATATTCATAAACAACATTGAAATTGTCTCTTAAACATTTATTTGATTCGTCAAGTGATGAAATGGTGATCAGTAGAGAAGCAATTAATTAGATAGAATGTTAGCATAATTCTGACAGTATCTAGGGGCAGCATGGTTTAGACACATATTACTTGTATTTTATGACATAAGTTGAGACATTTAAAAATGAAAATCTATTGTGGTATATACTACGAAACATATGCTACTTACTTGTTGGCAGTTCGCTGACGCGCGAGCTTCGGCGCCGTGATCCCAGAGAGAGCTATCACTTTCTCAGGCGGCGGCCCGCCTTGCGGCTGTCTCCGTATTACGATCGTGTCTCCTGACAGAACCTATAAAAAGCACATAGCTCTGGTATTCAACAAAGAAACTTAAAACTAACCTTACAACGAAAGGGCATTACATTTTTGACAATCTGACCGCCCGACCTCAATATAACAGCCCACATCAGCCAGATGGCAGTCGGGTATTATCATATTGTCACTATTTAACGCATACAAATTTTGAGTTAAGCAAAGCAAAGATGAAGAGATTAAAATCTTTCATATTAAGACCAAACAGTGGACGCGGTGTGGTGCCAACAGGGCAAACTATAGGAAATCGGCACGAGGTAGTTTCCATTACAGTTGGAAATACATCGAAATTGAATCAAAAATGTATTACCTGCTTCACTATTCCAATTTTATACGCAGGAGCGGGTGCTGGAGCACTCATTTTTGTTAGTTAATACACTGATAGAGCGTTAAATGAGTAAGAAATAAAAAATTACTGACAAGTGGGCAAATGGCAAAACTACCGATGGCGAAACGTGGCGGGCCGTCGGTGTTGCTCATGCAAAAAATAGACTACGTGGTTGTACTGATGTTGCCCTATTTGGCATAATTACTGACATTTGGCGTTCTAGTGTTGCCAATTAACATCATGGTCTACACGCAACACAATTTGTTATAGAGGCCTGCTTCTTATACCGCATTTAAACTATCGTGCTCGCTATACACGAATGTTTCGTCGAAACAATCGACGAAACATTCGTGTCGAGTGGCTGAAATGCGTTCTCACACAGTGTTGGGCAAAATTTAATTGTTCTGGCAATTAAAGATTGACAATTAATTAATTGTCAATTGATCAATCGTTAATCGCAAATATCTACAATTAACAATTAATCAATTTTCAATCTTTTCAATGTTTTTGATTAACAATTAACAATTAAAACTGACAATTATGATAAATTTATAGGGCATATTGCCAACTGGGGCCCCAACAGGGTCCCCAGCCGGCCCCCCCACCGGGGCCCCCAACCGGGACACAACCGGGCCCCCCATCCGGGTCCCCCAACCGGGCCCCCAACCGGGCCCCCAACCGGGCCCCCCAACCGGGGCCGAGGGGCGATACGAATAGGATGCGATACTCGACACGCGTAAGTTAACGGTCAGCTCGCTATTCGCGTTGCGACTCGCATCGCCACTCGTGCGATCGCATCATGAGCGGTTTATCGAGCACGAGTCAAACGACACGAGTTTTTAAAAAAATAAGGTGTATATACTTTCATTCGAGAGAAAAGTATAAACTCTTGGTACTTCATAGAATGTATACCTATCATTTTCGTAAATATTTTACAATGCATTTTCATTAAAATGTATACAAAAAAAAACGGTTATTGTAAATTCTCGGACAGCACTCAAATGGGGTAAAACAATTGGTTTCAATTTCAATAGTACATTCTGACTAAAATCTAATAAATTCCGTAGTTTTAAAAGTGGTTACATAATAATGATAAAATCACAAACGTAATTTTAAAAAAGGCAAAAGCTAAGTAATAATTTTTACTAAAATGATATGGATAAATATATAAAACACCGAGTGTATATTTATCACCGGTTGTTTACTTTTCTCTGAAATAAAAGCATACTTTAAAAAAAATCCATGACATGATTACTTACTACATATTTTTGAACACATGAGCTTAGAGCATACAGAACGGGAGGCACTATTAACGTTATATTCTCTCGAACAAAACTTTCTGCCACTTTTTGAGGGGCGGGCGGGGGGCAAGTACTACAAGCAAACAGGTGCACTCAAATGCAAAATTAAATTGTGTCACTATGGTCTCACACAAACAAAAGTCTACACCACTATCTTATTTTTACAAATACACAGATAAATTCCACCCTTGGCTAGGCTGGATGTAGTGAATTTCTTTTTCCAATTTTGTGTGTAGTGTAACAATGGTATTGTTTTACTTGTATTTGCCAGAGTAGATTGCCCATTCACTTATCAATAAATGGATGACAATAAATACAATCCATACAAAGTAATCCACATAAAGTTTTTCGCCCTTTCTAATAGTAATAAGCACCTACGACCCTTGTGAGTGAGCAAAGAAAGTCATCCTATCTCACTCGCTCCCACCGCCGAAATCGCCCGATTATCCGAACTACAACGAGTGGCGCGCTCAGTCACCACGGAACGGAGATCGCGCATTGTATCAAATACGTATGTCGTGATGTGAGTGACGGGGATAGCTATTGGAACCGAGGAACACCTATGTGATTTTGGAACTTCGTTCCTTCGGAACGAGTCACGGTGATACTGTTTGGCGGCGGATCATCGTGATTTTTTCATCGTGACGTTATTTATCACCCATCTTTAGCCTCTACCTCGCCAACCACAACGTCAACATCTATTGCGTGATTATATAGATCGTTGCGAGATAGCAACACTTTAAAATCACTACAAAACAAGCGATGGTTATCAAAAACGCAGTGACAATCTTTACGGGGCGTTGTGAAAAATAGATAGTTTTGCTGGGTTAGAAAACGAGTGATGGTTGTGAAGCCAAATAGATAGTTTTAAAACTACTACGCTAAGTAACGCCAATCGCTAGTTTGAAAACTATTCTGCGATATCATTACTGTGACAACTGCGCTCCGGTTGGCCAGTCCGAATTCGAAACAATTGACGGGTGTCGTCAATAGGTGTTGTCAATTGTTTCACAACAAATCGACCAGTTAACTTGAGCTTTGCTATAATGGACGAAAATTGCAAAATTATAATAATAATAATAACGCACACACAGTCGCGGTGGCCATGGACACACACACAGACAACCATAAATTACACCCAAACTCACGAGAGAAATAAATGTAGGCCATACAAATACTTTTCCCGGCCCGGGAATCGAACCTGGGACCTCTGCGTGGCAGTCCGGCATGGAAACCGTTTGGCCACAGAGGCAGTTAATTACATATTTAATTACCGTTGAAATTTGATTCCGTTTGTTTTGTAATTACCTAGATATGCTATTTTTCCCCCACACCACCAAATGAAACAGCACGCCATAGTTATAGATATTATCTTTATATTATAAATACAGAATATTTTGGGAATATATAAAGACGTACACACAGGTCAGTTTTTGGCGCTTCGTGCAAACGAGCGTCGATGTTTTAAAGTGATGTATCACTGATGAGTTACCAGGAATGTATGGCCCTTATTTCGCCTCTATTTCTGGTTATATACTCGATGTTTGAACACAACACAAAGTAAGTAGGTACTTGTTTTTGGAATATCTAATATTTACATAATTATATTCGAAAATTAACAAACGTTTACATTTTATTATACGCGACACCTACGTATATACAATAATATCTATAAAAATACTTACATTATCGTCAGTGTCTATTGTGCGTTCGCTGTGTTACACTGATCCCAAGAAATTTTCCACGGCGGTATATGCGAATCATATCTGTGTTTCAGCAACTGCTTGAATCAAAATAGAGTAAAATTGTTTGAAGAATATTTGGAAAATATCAAAAACAAATCATTGGTAGACTTTTATAACACGTTTGAAATTCGGGATGATTATAATTATGAAACTTAGTAAGAATTCAAATTAAGTAACTTGGTTTACATTAAAAGTGATTACATAATGCATTTGTTTTATTTCCCGTTAGCATTATTTTTTAGTTAGTAATATACAGATTGGTTTAATTTTAAATCTTTTGATATAATTTATATGCAAATTAAGTGACTTACCTCATTACAACAGATAGGTACTAAAATTAATGACAACTTGCACAGCAGGTTTAATAGACTGACCGTGGGGACTCCTCATTTTTATTATTTGTCTCATGAGAATTACGTTTACGTCATGATTTGATGTTTGATTAGATTGTAATCGTGGTCTTGAGGTGAAAACTTTACTTTTCACTTCGAGTGCGAGAAAAAAAGTTTAATAGTTTTCACTCTACAACATAGTCACGAACCAAAATTGTAAAGTTTTCGCGATTTGATCTTTTCCAGTAGACACAGATGGTACAAATACAACAACCGCAACAAAACGCCACGATTAGCGGCCTTTCGCAACTTAGCATTTTTTTTCCTTCCAAGCTAGTTTGGCAATCATGAGCATCTTCGAACGATTTAGGTGCTAAGTCTTCGAGTCACTAAAATGGTTCATACATAAACGCAATAACGCGGGAAAGAGAATATGGCGCCACTGTCTATGCGGAAAAGGCACGGAACTAAAACCGAGCGTAGTCATAGAACGTAACATTTTCGTGACGAAAATGGTCCACATACAAGCACTTTTTTATTGAATTTCCGAAGCACAGCGATCTCTGTGAATCTGTAGGTTCATTTACTTTGATGAATTTTATTATGAAGTATTCCGAAGAGATTCCGACAGCATTTCTCTGCGCTAGCGCCAAAACTGGCTGGGACGGCGTCCGTGCTTGGTCGACTATTGCCGAACCTGAAAGTCCCGGGAGAAGGGTATCGCCGCCTTTTTGCAGGGGTGGTCAGGTCCATGGCTCTCTATGGGGCTCCTATATGGGCTGAAGCTCTGAATGCCCAGACCAGGACGCTGTTAAGGAGGACGCAACGGGATATGGCGATCAGAGTGGCGAGGCAGCGTGCGTCCTCGCGGGAACTCCCCCATGGGACCTGGAGGCGGAGGTCTTAAAGGCCGTATACACCCATAGGGCTGACGCCAGGAGGGAAGGGGCAGACCTGTACCCCGAAGACGTCCACAGGTGGAAACTGAACGCGAGGCGGGAAATATCCTTCTGTGAGGTTGTAATAACACGGAAGGAGACAGCGGAGCGGATTAGAGAGGATGACGTCCTCGCTGATCCCCGCCGGCAGAAGAGGACAGGGCGGAGGCGCCGCGCGGAAATGCGCCTTTTCCCGCCGTAATAGGACTCGAGAGACGAGTCGGGGATAACTCGCTGCCCGTAACATCCGGTCCCAAGAGGGTAGGGCGACTTCCACGCGTTCGGGTTGGTCAGGGGGTCGGTCAGGGGGTTAAGAAGTGAATTTGGGGGTGGGTTAGGGGTAGGTTGGGTGTTGGGTTAGGAATGAGCTAGGAGTTGGGTCAGGGTGTGGATTAGGGGGCGTCGACCGCCGGAAACTCCCCCCTCTAGTGGTGAAGGAACGCGGGTCATGGTTCGTGGCGGCGAGGTGGGGAGAAGTCATCCTAATTGGGGTGTACTTCTCTCCCTGGCTCAGTTCCAGGCGTTCCTGGAGACCCTGGAGACTGGTGAGGAGGGCAGCTCCGACGCCGGTGTTGGTGTTGGGGGACCTCAACGCCAAGAGCGCGGCGTGGGGTTCTCTGGTCACCAATGCCAGGGGGCCAGAGTTGGAGGATTGGGCAGCAGCCTTAGGGCTGGTCGTCCTCAACCGGGGCCATGCAAAAACGTGCGTGCGGCGAAGTGGGGGGTCAATCGTGGACATCGCCTTTGCGACCCCCTCACTAGCCGCGCGAGTATCCGGCTGGCAGGTCCTGGAGGACGAGGAGACCCTCTCTGATCATAAATACATACGGATGAGGGTCTCCCATACCCCCTCACGCACACTGGGCATGGGTGTTTCGGTCACTACCTGCACAAGATGGCGAGGAGGGAACCGTCCCCGTCGTGACACGAGTGCGGCGCTGCGGATGATACCGCGCAGCACACCCTAGAGGTGTGCAGCCGGTGCATGAGCAGCGCCGCACTCTGACGGGGACTGTAGGGCAGGACCTCTCATTGCCGAGCGTGGTTGCCGCCATGCTCGATAGCGAGGAGTCCTGGGAGGCGGTGGCCTCCTTTTGCGCAGAGGTTATGTCGCAAAAGGAGGCCGCGGAGCGAGTGCGCGAGGACGCGGCGGACGGGCACCCGCTTCGGCGCAGACATACCGGGCGAAGGCGAACAGTTCAGTTCAGTCAGCGGGATCTGGACAGGAACTCCGGAGCCTGCATTGCACGGCCTTACTCGTCTGGGGGGCGGGTCGGAGGACAACCGACTCGCCCCTCCGTTGGCGTGGGAGCCCTGGCGCAAGTGGGCGCCGCATGGGCGTTGGGCAAGCTCCTGCCCAACCTCGGGAGGCCGGGAGCCCCATGCAGAAGGCTATACGCCGGGGTGACCCGGAGTATGGTCTTATACGGGGCTCCCATTTGAAGTGGGGCCTTATCAGCAGCGACTTCGTCGCTTCTCGTGAGGAGGCCCCAGAGAGAGTATTAGAGCATATTTATTTTCATTATTTTATGTCTTTCTATAGAAATATATACCTACTTAAGAGCACTACTTATTCTTATTGAAAATGTGCAGATTTTTATGTGTTCCTATGTTTATTCGCCTACATATCGGGAGTAGAATCCGAGTTTAATAGACGAATTGAGGCAAGAAAAGTATCAATGCCTTGCTTGATTGCTTTGTAACTTTGATTAGGGCTATATTACTTAAATGAATTAAATTGGACTGTCGCGCTATGGAGCATAAAAAGTATTGCATAATAAATATTGTATTACCAGTTTTGTAACTGAGGTACCTGTACGAACGATGAAGAGAGTCCAGATTTTGTATTATTGTACGAACCTCAGTACGAACTACTAAAAAAACCGACCTCAAAAGTCATTCATCCCCTAGTTTACCACTCTTAGAGGTCGAATATTTTCTTCAAATGTAAATGGGACCACTGCTGAGGTACCCTCTTTCCAACAAAAACAAAAATCATCAAAATCGGTTTACAAATGGAGGAGTTATCGCGTATAACATATATGAAAAAAAAACACAGTCTAATTGAGAACCTCCCTCCTCTCCCTCCCTTTTTTGAAGTCAATGAAAAAGCGCATGTCTAGCGCGCCATCCAATTTCTTTAAAAAAACCTATTGTGCGTATTGTGCACTATTTACACGATCGGCTACTGAAAGGAAAGAAAGAAAATTGTTTATTGCGCAAGCTACTGGTTGCTTTTGATCCCACCGTAGCTCAGTTATTATTTTAATTATTTTAAGATTTGAAGACAATGGAAATTTTCAAAAATACAGCTAAAATTACAGATTCAAAATTACATAATTGACAAAAAAACTGACTTTCGTCGAGTATTGACAGGTAATAAAACTTAGTCCATTTCAAAAAATTAGCACAGTGAAATTTGTCACATATAGAGTATGTGCCGTAGTACCTTTGAGTATCTAAGTATTTAGAGTCATACAACTTTTACAGAGCCATCAGACGGCTATGGAATACGCATGGAAAGTACTTCAAATACCGTAGATAGGCTATTTTTCCACATGGAAACATTTTATTTTTAAAAGTAAGATACGTCATTGAATGCCTGGGAATTGAACGGACTAAATGTGAAAAAAAAAACCTGTACTTTTTATGATGCCGATGGAAAGGGTCAGTCATCTTTTAAGTAACATAGTATATTAATTTTGGTACAGGATCAACGTTTTATTCAAAAAAGAAACACTTGAAACTGCAAATGAATCTATGGATTTAAAATCAAATGTTCAAAATGCGCTCAATTTCGCTGCTTGTAGATTTTCTTATCTTTTTATGGTGGATAATTGAAATAACAAGCATCAGTTCCATCGGAAGTATTAGTAAGTTTGTATAAAAGATTCTAGACTTTCAATTACTAATATTATATTACGTTTTCTTACGTTTTGTGGTGTTACAGGTTCGTGGACGCGCATGTTTTACTGGTGGGCAGTGATCTTATATACAAAAAAGGCTTGTAGATATCTACCTAATATTCTCTCCTCATAAGACCTAAAATATGCAAGCGTCACCTATACGATTGCAACATCTACTTGCAAACTGCAATATGTAAATTCCATGCAAAAATAGAAGATGTTGCCATTTCCACAGCATGAAAGTATCTTGCGCTATGGAAATTTCAATCGAAACATGCCTGGATTTTAAAATTATAGCGCAACCAACAAAAAAGGCTGTTTATAATAATAAAAAAACTAAACTATTTTCGAATACGAATTCATATATTGGATAAATGTAACCGGACCTTTTTATTGTACTTGTAAGATTTTTTTTTTGTAGAATACGAAGTAGTTATCCAGAAATCTTTAAATCTTTTTGATGACAATGCCATCGCCCTGGAGAAATAAAAGAATACTTTAAATATAGAACCAAATAAATGACAAATGACTTATTTCTGCACTTTCGTTTCACTTTTCAGCCCACCGATCGTGAAGTATGACTATGTAGCTTTTTTCAGTGTCGATAGTCACTGTTGTT
Source organism: Hyposmocoma kahamanoa (assembly GCF_003589595.1). NCBI lineage: Eukaryota > Metazoa > Arthropoda > Insecta > Lepidoptera > Cosmopterigidae > Hyposmocoma > Hyposmocoma kahamanoa. The sequence goes on along the minus strand of NW_020653200.1, from coordinate 13,280,657 downwards.
CATGTATTTTTTAAAATACTTAGTGAATAACCTTAACAGTTTTAAGTTGAAGAAGTGTTAGAATGGCTAATACAGATTTTAGGAAGGATGTGACTATGCCCGTGCGCCCGAGAAGCGTATACACAGCACATTCTTACAACCAGGTACGAACACTATAGCTATGTGTATGAGAACTTGCCTGGGACAACGTTATGCTTCTCACGGTGATTTTTGTGAAATGTAAATTTTACGTATAGGAGGAGTCGAATTTATCCGCTTTTCAAGACTACAGCAAGTTTCTGGAAGGTGGCTTGGGTCAGGCTGAACTGGGTAGTGCCGCAGGCTGGCAACCCCCATGGCGCGCACCCTTGCAACGCAAGGCTCCTTTCTATCCTGGTGATGATATTTATCACGCAGACACCTGGAGAGAACTTGAGGTAAGAGAACATATCGATTTGTATTGGTGTGTGTATACAAATATATTTATTGCAAAACTCTGAATCATTGACTTTGCCTGACCCCTTTTAGGAATTAGTAATCAATAAATATAGATGTAGATACTGTGTTATATTCAAAGGGCGTCTTAATCCTTTTATCTTAATGCAATGTGCTGTGGAATGCTTTCAAAGGCAAATTGAATTAAAAATTGCTAAATTGAATTTTGTTCGACTGTAAGAGATGTGCGAAGTTTGCTTCTGCTTACACGGTCGTAGGTAAATATTTGTATATGTAGAAGGTATTCGCTATTATTTCCTAGGAAATACAAAACTTTCACATTTGTGAATATATGGCAGCTGTACATATTTGTCTTTAAAGGTCACCGACGTAGTCAGCGGCGCTGGTTATAACGCATCTGTAACTCCTCACGGTACAATCTGTCTCAGGTTGAGGGACAGAGTCAAGTAAGGCAATACATACCTCGTGAGAGTTTTGTTAAACTATAAAAAGTATTCTGAATCAGGCGTGATGGTATATATTCTGCATGTATGATAATGACATATGCATATAGCAGGTTCGTGCGAGTTTTTACTACGTATAATAATAATGAAGAGTAACGAGGAAGCTATGCAAACATTGCGGTCATAATAAAGCATAGGTACCTATTACTAAATCTCCCTCATGTAAATAAAAATTTCGTACCCAGCAGCCTATTTTATCATTATGTGTACGTGGTAGAGTGGATATGACGATCGATGGAGCTGTACGTGTGACCAACGCTAAGAACAACATAATCTTGGCGCTGTCTCGGTCTGGCGCAGCTGCGGCGCTGATCCACCCGAATGGCCGCGTGTACCACTACGGCTCGCGCGTCGAAATCCAGGCTCGCCACCAGCAGGGCAATAACAAGTGTGTATTTTGGTGCATATGGTTCCCTTCGTAAAATGATTGCTCCAATGGTTCCAACCACTTAGTACAGTGCTACTAAAATTAGCGAAGGAAAGTTCGGGATAATGAAACCTAGGTTCATTTTTGTTATAATTACAGTGATCTAATAAACACACAGTCCAGCTATTGGATAACCACAATCATCGCGAGAGTTAGAGTTAAGTTCTTGCCGCAGGTAGAGGTACGTTATAGACGGGGTGAGGATATTAAGCGGCAGCAATGAACGATTTAATTTGAAAGAAAATGAGTAGAAGTAATGGAACCTCGTTGCCTTGGTTAATGCGATAACCAAGAGTACCACAGGGCGCGAAGCGGTTCCTTGAAGGTAACATCGTGAGGACGTCACTTAGTGCAGCTTCGGCTCTTCGTGAGAGCAGCAGTCACGTTCGCTACAGATGTAGGTTTCGGAATCAGGATCTTAATTGTGTTTTTGTAGCAATCGAGTACTTCAGTGATATAATTGGTGCATAATAAACATAACATGGTGTTAGAATTGACAAAATATCTATAATAATAATAATATTGTGTCAGACAACACGGCATACGGCATTTTGTTTTGGGTAATGCCACCAATATTAATATAATCTTTGAACGAATGAAGTTACAATCTGGGCCAGGGAAAATAGTGACAGACTACATTAACATGTGAAATAAAAATAAACTAGCTGTTCTTGACAGTCTTTTTGACCAAGTCTGGTATTCACTTAAGGATTTGAATGTATACCTACGCTTCTATAATAAGATTCCGATTGATATTCAAAATTTGCCATTTACGAGGTTTAAAACTATAGTCAAACAAAAAGGTTCAGGACTAACGTCCAGCATAGTATATTATGTGTACAATGAAAAAGAAACAAAATTATTTATTAGGTCTCGTGCCCATGCTAAGGAAAGTCGCCGGGTCTATGCAAGAATTCGTGTCGATTCTACACACGTACTCTGTAGAGTGCCTCGGCGGCGCAGGACAAGAAATAAAATTTGTCTACCCCCGACACGAGGCGCTCTATCGCTATTGTATGGGGCGGGGTGAGGACGAATGTTTATGCGCGTGGACGGGTGTTGCTTAGTAGTCAACATATACAACAACAGTCTGTAGTAAAACGACTCCTACCTGGAAGACTCGTAATGCACTGACACACTCGACACACGTCTGTCCGAAAGCATTCGTATCGTGTACATACTCATCATTTTGTCGTCTGCAATAGACACATGTTTTCGTGGCTAGATCCGACAAAGTTCTTGTCGTGTACAAGACCATTCTCATCTTTTCTTTAGCAGACACGTCGAATTTTAGCGTGTACTCGCGCATTTAGGCATCAAATTTTTTTATTGAATTTTTTTATTAGACACTTGGAGATAAAAAACGAAACATTTATTCTCAAAAATAACAAAAAACATAATAACTTCTTCTTTTCCAAAAATAGTTTGCTCTTAGGCAGATCGACTTCAACTTGAGATCAACTTAATGAGATTCATGTTTCTATTCAGCAAACGTAATATGTATCATCTTCGGTGCACGTTCGTAATAAGTGTCAGTTTTGTCGTGTTATGTTACTTTTGTCAACCATCTTGTTGTCGTTACATAGGTATGCCAATACCTTAAAACTGAATGCTGTGCAATCATTTATAACGATTGCTACAGACAATCTAATAACTAATTACTAAAATAGTAAAGTGATATCAGCATCTTAACATTATGTAATACTAAAACAATTAATATAAAAAAACTTATTTTCGAGCGTAAAATCATGTGGCGTCCTCATACATAAACTAACAGTGCGACGCGGGCGCGGTCATTCAATTCAGACGCGCGCGTCATTTTGGCCATTGGATAATTCTACACAGCGTTTGTTATTTTCGACCTCTGTTACTTTTGTACCCGGTTTCCCCTAAATGTATGTACAAAGAGCAACACCTGGAGGTTCTTGCTTATTCTTCTCAAGGGAATCTGCCTTACGAATGACTAGTAGAGTTTAATCAGTATGATGATTTCAAGAGTAATTTGCTTACTTATGAAATAAACATTATTTGACTTTCGACTTTCAAACGATTCTTTTAATTTTGATATCAAGTTAGGGAATTTTCTGTGCACCGAAATTTATTTCCGAGGCAACCAGGACACCAAGACCAGAAAATTAGAAAAGTTGTTTCGTAATCAGGGTCTACGGGGATTGAAACCTGGGAGCAACTCATTCAATCCCCACATTGCCAACCGCTGATTATTCCCACTAGTTCTGTTATACAGTTTTGTTGACAGAACTAGTGGTACTTTTCTTCAAAGAGTTTTCAGGTAGGTGTAGTGTCGATAATGAAATGAATAGAAGGGTGGAAATATATACAATCCCAACAATCCGATTACTCTAATTGGTCGGATTTGAACAAATTTGTCCGTTACATGAAATTTTGGATGACGACTAGACGAGTACTGTCGTCGTACAAACGTGGACTACCTTTGGCCGTCGTCATTGAACGACCAATTTCGTCGAAGGTTGGCATCGAGCCGTAAATGCGACATTCAAATATAACACTTTTTCAATTTCTTCAAAATATGAAACAAGATTCTTATTATTTTTCGGTACGAATCATCCACTTGAATGAAGATTGCAAGGGATCATTAAAAAAACGGAAGACGGATCAAGTAAAAAATGATGACTTCATCAGGGTCTCCAAACACAATTAATAATTGATGGAATAGACATCCCTTTTACGGAAAACCTTCTCTGATTTGAAAATTTACTTAGGCAACATTTTTCCCTTTTTTAGTTATTAAAATCGTGACAGAAATATGGCAAATATTATTTTAACAACATTTAAGGTATACCAGAATCTGATGGTATTTACCATGTATTTACACAAATTTAAATTTCTAGTGGGCAACATCAATAGTAGGAAAAAATGTACTAGATACTTTAATTGACCAGAATTGATCTATCCTCGTACCTACTTTAAGATCTCTATGAATTTGTGTGTGAGAAAAGTAAGTAATATCTGACACATTTTAAGATGAAACAAAAATATGTCATTTATATTGTGGGCGATAATTTATTATGTTTGCAATTTGGAATAATTCTCATTTACGCCATGTTTTTTTTACCAATCATTGTCTTTGTGTACACACTGTAGTCTTGCCGGCGACCACCAGTACCAACAAAAATCACAAACCACATTACATATCGATTTGGCTTCATTAAAATTTCAATGATCAAGTTTACTACTAATCGGTAAGACTTGAGACGCGATTCTAAATCGTGAAATCTGACTTCGATGCAACTAATTCGTCGCTGATTTTGCGATAAACATTACAATGTTTTTTGCTTAAGATTGAAGCGGATTCTCAGTAATTATTATAACAAAATCGTTATTTTCAAGTGAAAAAACATCCATTTGACACAAGTAATATTTTGAATTGATATGTGACAAGTTAACATTGCCAGGTGAAAGTCGTTGAATTTCCCTAATATTTAATATGAGATTCTGGTACACCTAATATTCAAGTGGCCAGGAACCAGGGAAAATGTTATAAAAATGTGGGATAACGATGGAAGGAGGTCGCATCGTCACACAACTCTATACTGAAAACTCATTCACAGAACTAGTGGGAGAGAAATCTCAGTAGTTCTGTGAAGAAAACTCTATTTATCAACAGAACAAATGGGAAGAAAAGTACCAATAGTTCTGACAACAGACCTGTACAACTAGTGGGAATAATGGCTAAGCGCTAGACCAACGAGGTCGCTTAAAAATTTCTGAGATCTGTATCCATTTCATATCCTTCCGTATTAAGTATGAATTGAATTAAGGATAGATTGGTTTAGCCATTTGAACAATTTTGTAATGTGTTTGTAAAGTATTAAAATTGGTGGAAACATTTCAGATATGCGAAGATGTGGTACAAGGGCGTGTCGTTCACTGCAGAGCAGTGCGCGCTGGTGTATTTGGTGGATGCTGCCGGCACGCGTACGACCACCGATACGTTCCTTGATATGAGCCAAGATTTCACCCTCAACGTGTTCTATAAGTAAGTCACAGTAAAATTGTACCACTCGGCAGGGGCAGTGCATGATGGCGCACTTAGCGGCAACAAGTCCCTTACCTATTACAATCCAGTGTTGTTACAAATATTATCATCTGCATAATCCGCTTAAATGAAAATATCTGCATCCGCATCAGTCTACGCATTGATCGATGCTGATATTCATTACGGATATTCGCGTCGTGATATGACTTAAACGGGCGGGTGTTAATAATATACTAATCATATAAAAGAAACAGACTGCAAGCTGAAAAGGCAGCTCTGCCTTACCTTTGATAAATGTCCTGTATTATGTATGATTAAGCTTGGCAGATTACTTGATTGTATGCAGGGTGATTTTTGTTAATAAATGTAACACTATCATTAAAAAACTAGGGGAGTAGGGGAAAATTTTTCGAAAAACATTTCTTAACGGAATACTACTCCCATAGTAAGTACTCACCTAAGTGGGCGGTGAGCCAAAAAGTTTGGAAACCAACGGTATACAATATGTAATATTAATTATATATATGGTGTTAATTTTTGTGACATCAGTATATTAGCTTGCTAGGTTTTGTTATATATGTTCGGGATATATAATAATAGCAGTAATTTATTAATTATTGATAATATTTTATCTTGTTGGTAATAATTTACCTGAAAGGCACTCATGCGTGTGTAAAAGGATGCGAAAGTTTTTGCACAGTATAAAGATTTCAACAATCTACATAATCTCTTAATGGGTGCGTCTCACTTGTGCGAACATAAACTAATTTCACCATTCATTTAATATTATACCTCTATTAACTACCTCGGTGGCCGAACGGTTACCATGCCGGACTGCCACGCAGAGGTCCCAGGTTCGATTCCCGGGCCGAGAGAAATATTTGTATGACCTACATTTATTTCTCTCGTGAGTTTGGGTGTAATTTGTGGTTGTCTATGTGTGTGTCCATGGCACCCGCGACACAGGGTTTCCCTAGTGCGGGGCTATGTTGAGTGTGTGCGTTATTATATTATTATTATTATTATTATTTTTATTTGGACTAATTACACTTCCTACTCGTATAACTAAACTGCATGTACCTAACTCTTGTTTAATATAATATTCACATTTTACAAGAATATTTTATATAAAACTCATATTATATAACAATCATTTCATTATATTTATAAAGCTACAAGTTCTTACTCACTGATAGAAATAGGACGCATACTTCCCGATATGGTGGAAAAAAGATATTTATAACATTGTACGCGGATAGGTTCCAAGGCAAAGAATCAAATACGAGAAGACCTGAATGTGGAAAATGTAAACGAGTGATCAACGGCGTGCAAAAACCATAATACATGGGGCGAATTTTTGTGCACTTTTATAAAATACGCCTTGATCAATTTCCGTAGAAAGTAGCAAATGTTCGAAATTCAAATAAACAAGATGGCCGCCATACAAATTTCAAAGCCTCCTATCACGGAAACTATTAGAGATAGGTAGGAGATGCTCGAAGGAGGTTAAAAAAAATTCAAGATGGCGATTTGAAAATGGCGTCGGAAGAAAAACTTGCTTCGATCCGGCTATAAAAATTGGCATGCGAGGGTCTTTAAGAGTCCTTAATCATAATTTGGGGTGAAAAATTTTCGCCATTTTTTAATATGGCTGCCATATAAGTGTTTTTTTCGTTAAAAATAGCTGGCGAAAGAGATTTGCTCTGATTCGACTGAAAATTGGCATGTGAGGGTCACTAGAAATATAATATAATATAATATGATAATAATTTGTGCTCAAAATTTGTTTTTCGCTATTTTCAAATATGGCCGTCATAGAAGCGTTCGTTGGCGGCAGAAAAAAAATTGCTCAGATCCCTTTGAAAATTGGCATATGGGGGTCTCCAGGAGTGCTTGATAATAATTTGTGATCAAAATTGGTTTTCCGCCATTTTTCAATATGGCCGCCATACAAACTCTTTTAGTGGCAGATAAAAATTTGCACTAATTCGATTGAAAATGGACATGTCGGGGTCTTTAGGAGTGTTTAATAATAATTACCGGTCAAAATTTATTTTTCACCATTTTTCAATATGGCTACCATATAAACTTTTTTGGCGATAGATACAAATTTCTTCTAATTCGACTGTAAATGACATGGCATGAATATTTGGGGTAAAAATTTTGTTTCCGCTGTTTTTCGATATAGCCGTAATTTATTTATGTAACTTGCTTTGCTCGGACTGAAAATTAACACGAATAGATTTCTATGATTGTTTGATAATAATTAGTGGTCATAATATATTTTTGTAATTTATAAATATGGCCGCCATTAAAGAGCAATTAATTTTTTTTAAAACAAAGCTCCTAAGTGCCTTTTAAAGCTTTTAACTGCCTCTATGGCCGAACGGTTACCATGCCGGACTGCCACGCAGAGGTCCCAGGTTCGATTCCCGGGCCGGGAGAAATATTTGTATGGCCTACATTTATTTCTCTCGTGAGTTTGAGTGTAATTTGTGGTTGTCTATGTGTGTCCATGGCACCCGCGACACAGGGTTTCCCTAGTGCGGGGCTATGTTGAGTGTGTGCGTTATTATTATTATTATTTGATATACAACATGCTATCACAACTTTTATTGTTGTTTCCAATTTTTTATTTAAGTGCCGAGGCCGCAGGCCGAGGTCCGCGGAGGGCGAAGCCCGAAGCGTCCGCACGCCTTCGTATGGAGGTAATTAATTATATACGGAGGCGTAATAGATTACGAGTACAAGATCTCACAATTGTAAAAATGTAAGGCATACTTCCCGATGTAGTGGAAATGAGATACTTATTATAGCGTTGATGTTGTATCTCAACTATATCTGTTAGATTCCATTTTCTTGAAAGCTATGCCAAAGAGAGTATTTAGGGGGGAAAAAATGTCAAACTACTGCCGAATTTCCTGTACTATGAATACCAAAACAGCGATAATCCAAAATACTCAGACCAAAAAAACCAATCTAGAAATGTTCGTTTCTTAAATTGGCCCAAATCGGGAATCGACCTCCTCATCAAGCGCCCATAGTACTAACTGCTGTGCCACCGAAGAGCATGAGCACACCCCGTAAACTGAAACTGACCACGCGCCGCAGGCCGAGCCCGACCCCGTAGGTGGGGTACAGGACTCCTATTATATAAAGCTCATATTATATAACAATCATTTCGTATGATTTGTCAATTTAGATAATTTTTGTCACATATCACTTTTTATAAAAGTTTAAACCCGACTCGCCAAGGTACTTGTTTGTTCGATACTAGGGGTGTAATTTAATAAGGAGGGTGAGTCGTTTTCCGTTATTAATTAATTATAATATTTCAAATTATTATTGTTAGACACTGGATTCTTAGTGATTTTAAAAAACAAACGTATTTATTTTAAATCTTGACTGCAGCTTCCATTCAGTAGGTTAGGTGACCCAGCACATGGTGCAGAGACGGGTACCGCGGGGTTTTAGTGAGAAGGAGTATCACATAACTTCCGCCTGTATCCTCAGGCGGAAGGTATGATGGGTATTACCCGCGTAAACAATAAAGTTAGAACATGAAAAAGCAAAGCCAGAAGCGAATTTGTTTCCGTTTCCGAACTTGTTTTCAGGTCAATGAGCGGTAAGGAAAAGAACGTAAGATACCTAACAGTTACTTACTATACTTTACTTTTTATATAAAATTTAAAGAAAGAGGAAATAAAAACAATCATTTACATAAACATTTACATTTAAACTAACTAACTATTAAATCAAACTTTAAAATACTAAAATTATCACGAAAAGCGACCAAATAAACGAAAATAAATTTCACTTTTTGATTATAAATGTTACTAATAGTATCTATGCGTAGGTCAATGGTCTAATGTGTTAAAGGATGGGTGCTAACAGCCAGTGAGTAAGGGCAAGCAAATGTACAGTTTAATAATAATTTAGTAGAAAACACGTATGTCGCTAAAGCAAAACAGCAAACACTAACTAAAGTCAAGAAGGCGCCAAAAACAAACACATTTCAATTTAGAATTTAAATATAAAACTAAAACTTAAAGAGATTATAAAATATATACAAAAGAGATTTGTAGAGACTGCTGCGATTCGCTACATCGTCCGGGCGGAGAAAAGGATGTGGCCACCTTTATGTAGTGAGAGAGCATCTTGATTAATTCTTGAGAGGACGACGTAGCCTGTCGCCGCGAGTCGCTAAGTCTGCGACTCTAACCTCACTGTCTACCAGGGTAGACTTGGGCGATTATTACCAACTCCTACATTCAGACGTGTTTTGGGAGGTCAGCTTTGAAAAGTGGTTACTCAGGCGGAGAGGTTTCTTCCACTCTACCCTGCGTAGGTCAAGGTCATTTAATTCTTAAATGATTTATACAATAATTATTTTGGACGAAGCGCCTATTAATGCTAAAATGAAAAGGAGTGAGTGGTCGACGTCAGTGTTGGCAACATCGGTGTTGGCACCCATCGCAACAAGAGTTAGGAGACGGCTGTTCACGATCGCTTCGGAGTCCAGCAAGAGAGTCTCTAAAATTCCTGATTTAGGAGCTTGTCCGATATTCCTGATTTAGGAGCTTGTCCGACTAAAGTAACCCTTAACCACACTTCTTACAAGGCGTTCCGTATATCCTTTGAAAGATGGCGCGATAGGAGGAATAAAACTCACGACCCATAATCGTCGTGTCTCCTGGCAAGCTGTAAGCAATTTTCAGGTGTACGGCGCGGAAGCACGTGTACAGAGCGACATCACGTTTCTCCTTGCGTCTCCCCACTGCTGTATCTGTAGGTCCAAAATAGCCGATGCCAGTACATTAGAAAAGACGTTGCTGACGAAGGGTAGCCCTTTCTTATTGTAAGTTCGCAGTGCGGGGAGTCAGAAGGCGCGGAACAAGCATTTCCTGGTGATTGATCTGACTGTGGTTCTAAAACGTAAAATTGTAAACCTTAACAAAGTTCGTTTATCACAGTTTCGTTGTAGGCGTGTGCAGTCTTGTGATGAAAATTAATTATAAGGAGTTTTACGGCTGTTTTTCTTTAAGGGATGTGCGGACAAGATTTGTTTCCATTCTTCTTTAAAGGCATCCAATGATACCTCCGTACAATATCCTCTTCTGCTGTGGTTAAGTCTTCCGCTTTCAACGTTTGGGTACCAGCACGAGAACTATGAAAAGGTGGGAGGTGGATTATAAACACGTGAACGAATTATGGGAAAAAATTGGCTTACAACTAAGTGAGTACGCGCCATAACGCGGACTACCCTCAACCAACTATTGAAGCGGGTCGCGTTTGCAGTTACCGGGGTGGGTAACGGCAGGCGAGGAGAGGGTTGTATGAGGCTCTCGACTAGTTCGTCGGTAACGGGAGCTAATCTCATGCTTCGAGTCTAGTCTAGTATACTACGCAAGCGTAGACGGCTGCGCTTGCGTTTGTAAAGACATGAAGTACTGGATTCGCTTTTAAATTCACGCAAAACAGAGTTTACACTTACGCCATATGTCTGAGGTACCGCATCATGCACTACTCTGAGTTTCTTCTTTCGTGGATGGTATACACCCTAATGAGGTAAATACCAGAAGATGCGTTGAGAGGCGTGTGGGTGGGTACACTTTGGATATTGGTAACTTTGAGAGGAACATTTTTCAGCGTAACCCTTTTGTTTCATACTCATTTAAATTTAGAATTTAAATATAAAACTAAAACTTACAGATTATAAAATATATACAAAAGAAATTTGTAGCGACTGTTGCGATTCGCTACAATGCCTAAAATAAATAATTCTAGTTTATTCTATTAATTGAAATCAGTTTGCCAATAACCGGGAGTTAGATAAAATTAAAGAAATTAAATTTAGATAAAATCGTCTTATTGGTGTAATGTTAACTGAGGTTTATAACATAAGAATGTTATTAACATAAAAATGAGTGTGATTGTTAACAAAAATGAAGTTATAGGATGTTAGTTTATATTAAACGATCGTTATGTGAAGTGATTGTTATATTAAATAAGTTTGTAGGAAGTAAAATTATTCTTTTTGAGTCAATTGAGCAAATTGCCAATTTATGTGAATAATATTTTGTGATACATTACACACCCCTCTTACACACCCTTTTTAATGCAACCGAACGCTAAATGCTAAATAGAAAATTAATTTGATCTACTGTGAGCGTTTCGGTGAAGGAAAAAGATTGTGATAAACCTGCACGTCAAGGTAGGTTTGTGAACCTTCGTAAAACGTGTGAAGTCGCCAACCTACTTTGGATTTACATGGCGGACTATGACTAAATTAACCCTCGCGTGTGAGGAGACCCATGCCCAGTAGTGGGTTGATGTTGAATGCTAATTGTTTAGCACAGATTACCTTTGAAGGGTGACGTAATTTTGGCAGCGAGTCCCGTCATGGGCCGTCGTACGTGAACGAAGCACTATCACTGCTGCAGGCTGCTCAATACTGGCTCACGGATGATGGTATCGACAACTGGATTATCAACAATGTGCGCGTCAGCCAGACTTCTGATGGACTTGTCAGGTTACGTATTATTATGCTCAGGATTCCACCTTCTAAAATACATAAAAGGTCATTAACGACGGCTTATAATAAGTGAGGATTTAAAAGCACGGAACACGTAAGTATACCTATTCAATTGATTCGCCGCTTAAGCGCCCAGTTACTCAATGCGCAAATTTCACGTACATGGCAATTTTGTTTTCTGTTTGCTAGGCAACAAAATTGAAAATTCCGCGGAATAATGCAACTGCGCGGCCATCGCGTAGACCAATGACAAGCCAGCGCGCCCGCGCGCCCGCCACGATAATTTAAGTTAAAACGTAAAAGCTTAATGATACATCGTATTTCGCCATGACAGACACACGTGGTCGCTGTGCGGCGGCCACGCGGTCTCCGCGCGGCGACTGCACGGCGTGAACGCGATGAATGATTAAAAAATAACGATGAACACGCAATTAGAGAAATAGTCTCTATATAGCAAACATATATTTAGGAAATGAAACTATTTTTCCGGATTTAAATCGTGTATATTTGTTTTTTCAAATAAACCATTCATTTCCTATGTGTAACAATCGCGAAAACCTAAGAACTCGATAAACATATATTTTTTAAATCTTAATTTTAGTGTGGGTGGGTAAAATTTCTGGTTGGGATTTAACATTCTCGTTTCTGTGCGTTTTCTGTTCGTGTTCGTGCTGACAACTTGTTGTCCAATTGCAGAATCCACCGCTGCAGCCACAAGTATCAGTTGCGAACGAGCCCCAGCAATGGATCGGCGTCAATCACTAGCCCATTTCTGCACTGCACCGCTTCTCTGGGGCAAACCCAACATCTCTTTGTAAGGTTAGTTTGAATGTACATAATATATAATCGCTGGTATTTTTAGGGGCTTCACCTTAGTTTCAATGTATTCCCTCGAAATTCGATTAGACTATTGACAATAATCTTCCAAGTCGTGTGATGAATTTTGTTCATAGAAATTTCAAACAAAAATTACCGATAATTATTTATAAAACTGACATCCCTAGTGATTTATTGATTTGAAAGGACAGATTGAAAACATTCGAAATTCGAGAAGTAAAGTTCAGAATCTGAAATAGATGCTGGATGAGACTTGTACTAAATTATTATAAAATAAAATCTTAATGTTCTTTTCACCTACCATTACCTACCTACTATCTAGCAGTAAATAATCGTAAAATAATAATCGTACGTACTCGTATCAATATAAACTTTATAATAATTGGCTAGGTAAGTATTACGTCTGCAAAACCCACTTACCTACTTACTTAAATGAATTACCTAATTAAGTTCCAATTAGGCGACAAGGCCCTGGGCAAAGCAAGCATAAATAATGAACATTGAAAAAATGTTCTTATTCCTATGTCATCGTTGGTTGCTTAGCAACGTTTTGTTATCAGACATTCTACGTGGAATTTGATTAGAGTATAGGATACATATTCAGGAAATTTTAAAAATATATATGTATTTTATTTGGATTGATAATCCTTTTGCAAGTAGGTCCTATGTCGACTAATCCATAATAATTATTCCTATTTGCGACTTAGGAAAAAAGGACCAAAAGCAAATAGCATGAAGAGGGAAATAAAGAGAGCGACATCGAGTTTAAAACCAGAAATAGAGACGAAATAACGGCCATCCATCCATGGTAACTTATCAAGCAAATGGGCCTTATATAACTTTTAAATATCAACTCTTGTTTGCACTGAAATCACAAATTAGAAAGTTGAAATAGTACAGCGCCAACAACTTACTTGTATGTATATTCCAAAAATATTCTGTATTTATTGTAACAAAGATAATATCTCTACCAATGGGGAACTCTCCATTCGGTGGTGTGGGAAAACAGCAAAACATCTAATTACAAAACAAACGGAATCATATTTCATCGGTAATTAAATATTAAATATGTAATTTATAAATTTTCGTCCATTATATCAAGTTAAACTGGTCGATTTGAAGTGAAACAATTGTTTCGAACTCAGGCTGGTCAGTCCGAGCGCAGTTGTCACCGTAATGATATGGCAGAATAGTTTTCAAATTAAATGACATTTCGTTTTTAATTCTGGTTATATACTAGATGGTGTGCGATGATAATCCATGAAGACAATATTTTTTTATTTCTCGGAGATTCGTTCGTTACACCAATTTCCATTAGGATAGGACTTCGTGTTTTCTTATATCGAAATCTCATCTTAACTTTTTCTAATGTCTCCAGTCAGCCTCGAAATTGGATAGCCTCAACCAACTTCGCTTTTAAAGTCGTAGTCATACAAGATTGTTACTTAACGTAAATGAAAACCGTAAATCAATTTTTAAATCTTTGTTTTGTTCTTTCTTACTCTTAAGCGACAGAAAAAGTGCTGTTTTATCATTTCCTTTTAAATTGTTCTTTGTAGTTCCGACTGAAACTCCACAATATTCCGAAATACGTAAAAAAATACACACGCTTTCTCCTAATAAGCTCTTCTCCAAATAGTACATTTTGTAATAAACAGTAGTCCTTCTACATTTATAAATAATTTGCAATATATATTATCTGGTCGTATAGCCAACATAAAGAGTAGTAGATATTCTATATAATTCCAAGTCGATCGATCAGGACGACTGAAGGACAAAAGGGCGACTGATCTGTCGACAGCCAAGTCAGACGATTGCTGAGAGGTATTAAGAAAATAGTTGTTCAATCCATCTCTTACAAAAGACTTGTTAAAATATTTGTATCATTCCTGGAAGTATTAAAGGATACATGACAGCACCAAAACTTGGCGGAGCTGGAGGTCTACTGCGTGATAAGTCATCCACAACGAAAATAAATCAAATTTAGCGGTGCTACCTATAAGAAATATCGAGCTTCATGGTGTGTGGGAAAGACTATGAAGAATGTGGATGTTTTCTAGTTTTCGCAAGTTTTTAAGATACCCAAAGGATATCTTTCAAGCTATTGCTAATTAAACGGTAGTTTCACTATCCACACAACACAGTGCGGCTCAATCGGGCATTTGATGTCTCGGGGTGGGTTTTTTGCAAACCTTTTTGCAAAATCACAATATTCCGGCCGATATTCCTTTGGTAGAGTTTCGTAATAAGATACCATTCTAAAGGCAAAAGGATTATCGTTATTTCGTCTTTCATAATAGACCTCTATACTTCCTTTTTAAGAAGCAGAAGCAGACCTTTTGTTGACAACAAATTATAATAAAACATCGTGAGAATTGATGACAAATGTCATTTGCAAATAACACGATTTTCATCACACTTGCTCGTAAACAGTGTCATGACATGCAAAGTCCACCGTAATGTCTTAAATTAAGCACACGGGCTTTTTCATTACATTATCGCCCTATGGTTTTTTTACACCTTTTGCCGATCAAGCAAAGCTCAAAAAATCTAAACGTATATTTCGCATAAACTTGAATTTAAAAAAATCGGAACATTTGCAATTGAACTAGGTATATTACTAAATTTATTTTGAGAATTCAAATTCTGAAGTATGTTTAGAATTTGGAGATTGTTTTTTTTATATCTAAATACATTGTGGCTGCAGGCGTTTGTGCCTTTTATAACATTTTAGTTCGAGTTGTATTATCTATGGAAGAATAGCTGGTTGTTTAAAAAAAAACCTCTATTTGCAAAATCCGTAAATGTTGTGTTGTGAAGCGATATTTATTCAAGAAATAAATGTTTTTGTTTATATTACAAGCAAGTCTTTGAAATAGATTAAGGGCGCGTTCAAATTAGCCGCTGTTAGAAGCGCTGCAGACGTGCGCGTCGTCGCGCTGCTGAAGTGCCATCAAATTTTCCCATGCCCTTTTTTATCATGCAGTCGATTGGAATAACTGGCGGAACTGTTATCCCATATTGTAGGGTGTTATTTACATTCGCATCGTGGTTAATTTGAAAATTTAATATGTACACCTCACTAACCGTGACTGCAGCGCGATTGTCGCGCGGCCGCCGCGCGGCTGCAGCGCGTCTAACAGTGGCTAATTTATACGCGTCCTAGTGGATATAATTGACTTGCTACCTTTACAAGGGCATACATTTTTAAATCTTAGTGTGTTCATTCATAACTTTTGAAACGACGTAAAAGTTACATAAAAATTTTAAGTATTGTTACATTTTTAAAATTTTCAGATGATAAGTAAGTAGACCCTTACCAACGATTACCAGTAATTATAAATGACCGCCTCTGTTCCTAATACAAGTAATACTCTTAGACGTTCTTCCCAACCTTGGGCCGCGGCAGGAATCTTTTCCAGTGGGGTTTGGTTCGCTTCGCTTCTTTGGTCGCTTTAGATAATCTAAATTTTGGTGGGACTTTTGACAGACCTTGAGCTCCAATTCAGTCCATAGAGAATAGTCAAGTTGGTTAAGATCAGGATTGGAGGGTGGCCATTCTTCCGCCGCAGTGAAAATGTTTCTTATGAGAAAATTTGTCGGGCTTGAGTCGTTATCAGGCCTTAAGATGGGCTGGTGCTGTCTTGCTGGACAATCCATTCTTAGTATTAGGCGGGGGTTTCACCACAGTCTTTAAAATGTCAGTTTAAAAATTTTTTAATTTCACCTTAACGCCTTGTTACGAAACCCCCACCATACCATTACACTCGCCGGATGATGGGTACGCGAAACATTAAAGAAGCTAGAACATATTTGCTGCTTTTGGCATAAAATTTGTTTTGTTGGTAGAACTTGTTGTACATCAACAATAGATCACAGGCTGATGTAGTAAAAAATTACGTCTCTGGGTGGCTTATGGAGCCTAGTGGAGTCCCGCAGGGATCTTTGCTCGCCCCCTTCCTGTTCGCGATTTTTGTGAACGACATCGAGCATTGTTTTAAATCATCACAACTTTTATGCTTTGCGGATGATATGAAGATTATAGCGCCTATTTCTAAAGTATCTCATGCAATCCTGCTTCAAGAGGAACTTTTGAGGCTGGACATCTTCTGGCACCGATAACCAGCTTGATTTTAATCCCGTCGTCGTGTATCGTCGTCACTTTTAGCCGCAAAAGTAACTTAGTGCATTTCAACTACTCATTGAAAGATACTAAATTACAACGTGATACTGTGGTAAGTGTTCTTGGTGTGCTGTATTATCATAAGTTGCTGTTTGCTTCGCGTATAGACGCCTTTATTTCAAAAGCTTCTAAAGCCTCGAATTTCTGACTCGTAACTCCAGAGATTTCAGACATGCTAAGACACTAAAATTGCTTCTGGAGCCGTAGACTCCCCGGAACTCGTGTCGAAGATTTCTCTTAGAGCCCCTACAAAATCTCTTAGGTTTAATTCACTTTTGTGCGTACCTGTGGCCTCTTCGAATTTTCGGCGGAATGCATATTTCTTACGCGCGAGTAATAGCTTCAATGAATTGTCCAAGCAGTTTGATTATATCATATCATATATATATTACCTTTCTAACACTAGTGCTGCATCGGTGAAGCGTCTTATTAGTAGTTTGTTTTTTGGCGAGTAGGCAATTACTAACTGTTGCGTAAATGTATATAGTATAGTTAGCAGTTATATAGTTATAATTTAATGCTTATTTACTTAATGTGTGTCTATCGGTGAGGACCTATCATTGGCTCTCCATTATTATTTCAGTTTTTACTGTGTAATAGCCGGTGATCTTCCAATAAGTTAAAATTCGGATTAAGATTATGGGGTGTTTTGTTTTTTTGTTGTGCTTAATGTGCTTTTCGGTGGGACAGCGGTTAGTATTAAGGGCGCTTAATAAGGAGTTTCCAAGTTCGATTCCCGATTTGGGCAAATTTATGACACATTTTTAAGTTGGTTCTGGTCAGGGTATTCTGGGTATTGCCCTCTATTCTGGTACTCATAGTACAAGACATTCCCTAGTTATTATATACATATACAATATATACATTATATATATATATATATATTATATATATATATATATTATATATATATATATATAAAAGAGGGACAAGAGGGACGGTCGAGATACAACAACGCTATAAGTATCTTATTTTCACTACATCGGGAAGTACCTATGCTTTACATTTTTAACAATTGTGAGATCTTGTACTAGTAACAGGGCCTCCGTAATGCTGTCTGTCACGTGCCTTCATTTTGGGTTATATTTAAAAAAATGAAAATAGTTCTTTATTGACGGCCATAGTTAAGAATTGCAAAATTATTTTGACTACAAATTGTTATCACATATCCACAGGGCCCTAACATTCCGATTTTCAATCGAATTAGAGCAAATTCGGTAGATAAACCGCAAAAAACGTTTGTATTCAGGCCATACTAAAAATAACAACCTTGGGCAACAAGTGGCAATTACCTTACGCCGACTTGCAAATCCTTTTACCGCGTTGGCAAGCATTACAGTGTATGCCTTCGATACGATAAGAAGATTTGTAAACAACTTATATTCATAAAGCCTTTAAAAATTTTGTAGTCTAATGGGTACATAATCGTTTCCAGACGCGGTGAACGACGTATGCATTTCGACGGAAACTCCTTCATAGTACGTAATGCGGGTCATTCAGCTGGGTTCGACGATAAGAACCAGCTGAAGGTGTACTGAACCCGCCTCCCGCCTCCCGCCTCCCGCCTTCGCCTATGGCTCTTTCATCTCTTTCGTCTCAGCCCTACACTGCACGTTGAGAAGATACCCATACCAGCTGCCGGCAGATCGTCGTAACCGCCATGCGATGTTGTACAGAACTTAGTGGGCCATTTGAAACACACCATTGACCGCTCTTCCCCACTCTTGTATCTCTTTCGCTTCTCAATCTTTAGATTTATTTGAAACTCGTGGACAAGTCGTGTTCAAAGTTAACGGGTGATTTTTCTTTTTTATCGATGTCAGTGTGTAAATCTCGTCGAGAACTTTTTGATAATTTTAATTTTATATATCGTTCGGTAAACTGCCAAGCTTTTTTGTGTTGCAAATTTCGACTAGACTCGATTCATAGTAATTAAGATTACAGTTTCATGATTAAGTGTTAGATCATCAACGTCCCCCGGTAGTCTACCTAATAGATGATGACGATACGTCCTTTTGTAATTTGTTTTTTATACCTTTACTTTATAATAGCTTAGACTGAAGCAGTGTTTATCTTCATATATTTATACATTTGTTTTACACATCCTCATATGCTCAATAATTTTATATAAGTTTTGATCAGTGCGTATTTGCTAACAAAGGGTAATTTTTATACAATGTCTTTGTGTATTGGTTAATGTCGAGTCAAGTTGTCCTACAGCTATCATACCCAGTTAGTACGGTGCGCATTCAACAAGGTGTTATTTTAAGAAGACCGTTAATATTCCCTTTCAGTATTAATCAAACGTTTTGAGATCAAATGTAATACGACGTCTAGTCGATCTTTTTGGCTTGGCAGTGATTCTATTTGTTGAATACAATTCGGAAACGAAGACTTGCTCCATTGGTTTCTTTGTGTATAAACCTTCAAGTATAACGTTGTTATGAAAATAAAACAATGGATACTTCAAGTAATTTTTCTTTTATTTAGTAATTAGTATCTTCATAGCTGGTGTTGAGAAGCGTGTATTATTAGCGAAATAACAATATAAAAAGCTGTCCTCTATAAGCGTTAGTGGTTTAGACGTAGATTATAGAAACATTGCTATGGGTAGGGCTAGGGTAAAAAGTATAAGTGAATGGCTTCACTGTCAGTGAAGCCATTCACTTTCTGTTCAGCCAAACACATTCTGTTCAGTGAAGCAAAATCATTTGATGGCCGACCCCTTGGTGTTCTGGAACTATGTTAGATCAAATAGAAATCGGGATCCGTACCATATTCTAAAAAATACTGTATTGACAGGTGAACAACGTGTAGTGGAGTTTGTGAGATATTTCCACGAGATATTTTTATAGTAAAGAGCGGCCGGATTTGGATGTGCGCGAGAGTATAGCGAGCGCTGCTAGTGCTGCTTATGAGGGAGTGTGCATACATTTGGATCGGCTCCAGCTAGATGATGTGAGGAGAGCTCTGCAGCGGCTTAAGTCTAAAACATCTACGGGGCCAGATAGTATTCCACCCTTCGTTTTTAAGGACTGTCGAGACATACTGCATATTTATAATCTTTGCCTGGCGTCGGCGGTTTTCCCCGAAAGGTGGAAGCTGACGTGGGTAGTACCGGTGCCAAAGGGTGCGTCGTCATCTACCGTGGAAGGATACAGACCAGTAGCAATATTGTCGACGCCGGCAAAGGTTCTGGAGACTGCTATCCAGGGATTGTACTCGCAGATAAGCGCGCAGTTGACAGACTCGCAGCACGGGTTCCGCCCGGCACGAAGTACGACTAGTTACCTACTCAACTATATGGCTGACGTGGTTTCATTTGTGGATAGTGGGGTGCAGGTGGATGCAGCTTATTTCGATTTCAAAAAAGCTTTTGATTTAGTCGATAATGACGTGTTGCTACAAAAGCTAGCCAGTGTGGGATTCACATCACATCCGTTAAGGCTTTTTACCAGCAATATGAGCAACTGTCAGTAGTATGTAGATTACGCTGGGTAAGTGTCACATACATATTACACCAGATCCGGCGTAAGTCAAGGCAGTAATCTTGGGCCTTTGGAATTCCTGCTAGTCATAAACGACTTGCCGAAGCAGGTACAATATGCCAAGTGCTTGTTGTTTGCGGACGACCTGAATTGTATCTGGCAGTACAAGATCAGGATGATTGCGAAAAGTTGCAGAGAGACATCGACAGAGTGGTAGCTTGGAACTATGAGAATATGTTACAATTTAATACCGCCAAATGCGCAGCTATAACTTTCTCTCGCGCGCACAGACCCAGGGTGCACGATTACAAGGTAGAGGGGATAACCACATGCCAAGGGTGAATGAGGTGAAGAATTTGGGCGTTCATTTAACTGCATCCCTTTCTTTTCGAGATCACGTGTATAACATCTGCAAGAAAGCGTACCGTAATTTGGGTTTTGTCCTGCGCAGATCACACAGTTTCACGAATGTTAAAGCGATCATACTTTTATATAATGCTCTGGTGAGAAGCCAGCTCGAGTGCAATGCAATGGTTTGGGCGACTCACGAGAAAAAGTATAACCTTATGCTTGAGAAGATACAGAATAAATTTATAAGATATAGAGACCCTTTGGTACAATTGGTCTACTTTCCCGATCGGTCCACTTTCACTATTTGTCTACTTTCCCGATCGGTCCACTTGTTTTTCCTGATTCGCCTATTTCCCAGTTCGTCTACTTTCCCGTTTGGTCTCATTATTTTGTGACCTGTGGGTAAGCATAGCCACAAAGAATCCCCAAAGTCGGTAAGCGGAACATTTTTTAAATCAAATGTTAGCCCTCTGTCCATTTGAATATTCTGCTACGATCCCCTGGGGGGACGTGTTTTTGTCCACATGGATCCCCTAGGGGATTCATTTTAGTAGGTTTTAACCTAAATGTGCTATGTACAAAATCCGCTATTAGGAATTAGGGGACCACTCGCAATTAGCGACAACAGAACTAGTGGGAATAAACGGCGATTTGTGGATTCGTATAATAAAATTGTAAAGAATTTCACCGAAAAGAGAGATAGCTGCTTCTAGTATGAACGTGCTGCAGATTGCGGCAAATTCACGTACCCTACGTAACCTACACGATAGAGCGGTCCTATGATGCCATCGTCCCAAAATACAGAAAAACAAAACAGACACGAAAACTGATATCTACCTATTAGTGTATGAAGTCTTCGGTTGGTAATTTTTGAAGCTATCCTTAATACGATAAAAAAATTGAGAATGTTTTTAGAAAATTTTAATTTCTTTATACAGATATGACGAACAAAGATACTTCATTTGGCAAAGCTAAACCAAAAGAGATGGTCATAAACCCATTCACATTTCTTTGCAACTGATTCCCCTTCGATGCAATCGGTCTACTAATCAAAGCCCCTAAAGAAATAAAGTAAAAAAAATATATTTTTAAATAAAAAAAATTAAAAAACAATGAAGCAAATATAACATATATAACATGCGTATATATATATATATATAACATGCGTTATAACATGTTTATGACCGTTATGACTGAGCCTTCTAGTGTGAAGCATATTTGTTGAGTAGTATAAGTATAAGACATTTTTGTCGTCACCTTTTTGTCATTTTTCGAAATAATTTCAGTAGAAATATATGGCCTTCGAGATACATTTCTATACCTTCCCATAAATGTTCATACATCAAATAATTACGCGTTTTAAATTTCCAAGAATTATTCATCTATACATCCATCTCTATTATTTAGACAAAAGAAAGAGAATGAGGAAGAACTAAAGCCTCCCACCTTATTCGTATCCCCACGTGAATTAACCATCGTATATCCTCAGTCGTATG
The DNA here is from genome assembly GCF_003589595.1 of Hyposmocoma kahamanoa. Lineage (NCBI taxonomy): Eukaryota > Metazoa > Arthropoda > Insecta > Lepidoptera > Cosmopterigidae > Hyposmocoma > Hyposmocoma kahamanoa. The sequence continues at coordinate 13,258,384 of NW_020653200.1, read as the reverse complement.
ATCTCGGAAGTCCGAACTAATATTTTTCACTTTCCAAAAAATTGACATAAAAATCAATTTATTCCATAATACCATATAATATTAATATTATTCATAATTACGAAATATCGTGTTGATAACGTTTTGTGGTATTTTCGTGGAGAAAATTGGAAAAACGTAGTTTACTATTTAATAATTTTATTTGAAGTGAAGAGGATCTCGTCACATTAAAAATGAATACTCAAATGTCGCTTTTAATTAGGTGCACCACGAAATTAGTGTTGGTAATTTCTTACAACTAAGTTTTGGTTGATTATTAATAAGTAAGTGGTCGAATTATAATTAAGCGATTTAAAAAAGTTGAATTCTTTCAGACGTAGAAACTGCAGGTACTGGTTTACTTTAGTTACTTCTATAGTTTATGACAATGGCATTTTGCTTTGGCGTAATGCCGCCAATATTAATAGAATATTCGTCTAGCAAAAACGTGCTGTTAGCGCATATTACAATCAGGACCTCAGTGTCTTTGAGATAAGTTTAAAGAAATTAACATTCTGTCAAAGTTGTCACCTTTCATCTAAACAAACCTATTTATTCGACACGAATTTAATCGCACTTGCGCCGCCGCGCAGCGACTGCGAGCATCTAACTGTTATGGCAAAGCACGCTCTATTTATTTGGCTTTTACGTTTTAACTTAAATTTGCACCCCGGGCGCGGCGGGCGAGTGTGACTTGACTTTGGTCTACGCGGCGATCGCGCGGCGACAGCGCGGTTGTATTATTCAGAGCAATTTAAACGTTGTTGCCTAGTAAATAGAATTCAGATTCGCCATTAATGTACGTGAAAGCGTGGTAACTGGGCGGCCGCACGAAAACTTTGACGTCGTGTAACTGGGCGCAGTTTCTTACTTAGTATTTCCTACTATATCTTTCTAATTTGTGCTTAGTATTCTCGGGAAAATCTGCATTGAGAATGAGTAGTAGCGTTAAATCAATGTGACTGTTTCAAGTGTAATTTTCTTACCTATGAAATAAAGACCTTTTCACTTTGATTTATTTCTTATTGACCGATTTAAAAAAAGGAGGAGTTTATACGTTTGGCTGTTTTATGTGTTCCAATTTCTCCGTCAATTGTGGACCGATTTTCAAAATTCTTTTTTGGTTAAAAGGGTGCACATTGTCACCAAGTCAGAATCTGATGAGGGGATCCCATGAAAATCGAGGAAAATCCTCAAATTTTATGGGCATGTCAGTAATTACCGATTTCTCCATCGATTGTGGACCGATTTTGAAAATTCTTTTTTTGTTGGAAAGGGTATATCCTCGAGGTGGTCCCTGATGCCGACGACGCTGTTTCGGGTTCGTTTCAGCTATCACAAATTACTAATTATTTTCTGAAAAGATCCCGTGGAAATCGAAAAAAGCCGATAAGCAAACTTTTGAGGTGTTTTTTTAATGAAAAAGTTACAATTATTATCCAGTTCAATATAATTATTAGATACAACGTCGCGACAGAGGCATAAGGACCTATAAGAATTCGTACTCCTGACAGTGGCAGCACCCAGTAGGAGCATGAGGTGGCGGTCCCCCGCAGACTACACCAAAAAGAGTGTAGGCCCCGGTACACTTCCCTGGGGCACTCCATAAGTACTACATAGGGCGCACTATAAGTTACCGGAACTGGCCACTTACATAAGCAATATTTAAAAGTAATTACAACATTTGAAAATGGAACTCTTTGACTGTAGAATACAGTTTGTTTCATCAGACTGTCACTTGTTTTTACATTGTGGCGTCATTTTAGAAATTGTAAAAAAAAAGTGAAAATTTTCGTAGTATGATTTTCTACAACTTTAAGTGTAATTTAACAGTTCAGCGGAGCTTCGCTTGGCTTCAAACTGCTTTTGGCGATGACGCACCATGCAAGACGACTATTTACAGCTAGTTTGCAGAATTCAAACGCGGTCGTGTGAATCTCAGTGACGAATTTCGTGATTGTCGCCCGTCCACTGCTGTGATCAACAAGACATCGATGCTGTGCGCCGTATGATCAAAACAGACAGGAATGTGCCATACCATGAGATTCGGGCATCATTAGGCATAGGCATAAGTCAAATACAATCAATACTACACAAACATTTGGTTGTGAAAAAGCTGTGCTCTCAGTGGATCCCATACAATTTACTGCTCTACTCTCGATCTCCGTCCGACATCCGTCCGAAAACATTTACTGTTAAATAAGTAATATTCGACAAAATTAAAAGACAAGTATCAAGAATGAAGCTCCATTCGCATCACGCGTCTTTTCATTTGGTTTTGGTATTGCTTATTTGGCAGTAATTGTTTCAGACGGATATTGGACGGAGATCGAGAGTAGACCCCCAGTTATGCGGTCAACGATTTTCATCACCTGACGAGGCTGTCTGTGAAAGGCTGTGTGTGAAATTGTTTCAGAGATTGTCACGGAGGAGTGGTATGTTTTTAAAAATTGTTCATTCATATGAAAAAGTGCATTAACGCTATCGGAGAATAATTTGAGAAACAAATTAATTTCTGACCATTTATAGTAATTTTTTCTTATTCATTCCGGAAACTTATAGTGCGCACCACGTATCATAGATATAGGAGTACTATACTCGGTGTCAATGTGGCGGTTACCTGTTTTCTCACTTATTTTTCTAGTTAAAGTAGTTCTTAAAACGTGCAATGTCGGTAACAATCTTCAGAAATATAGTATATCAATCTTCAGAATAAGAATGTTGAAAGTAGTATAAGATTTTAAAAACCAGAAACATTTAATTACTCTCGTTGCGATAACGCTATTGATGAAACATATTGTTCTTCAATCACTAAGGAGTACCTAGTCACGGCGAATTCATGAGTTAAGATTTTTCACAGCATGGTATTGATCGACTTAGTGGATGCTTATTATAATATTTTAGAGTATACGTGACACGGACGTCTGAAGGGCGCATAATTAATGGTGAAGGCTTGAAAAATTATACTTTTTTATATATTAGGTAACTGAGAAAAACATTGAAAGAATTTATTTTCACCTGATCTCGTAATGAGGCTCTGCTTATGTTGTTATTTTTCCACCACACAAAACCAAACAAAACCACACAAAGTATACTTTTTTCTTATTTCCGAATGGAAGGTTTTGCTAATTATTTTCAATGTGTTTTCTTTTAGATCTTTTAATGATTTATTGTAGTAATTTGGTTAAGTATACATACATTTTTCGTTACTTATCTTGTCGAATATCAAGCAAATCACAACCACTGCGCTCACGGCACAGCGTACGCGTACGGCTGACCCATTGAACCACTGTTGAGCATCTTTTACCGACATCGACACTGAGTGGCTCGCCAAGCGGCTGCCTCGTTTGGTTCATGTTGCGGCACTCCTCCATCTTCGCGACGTCTCCACTAGGCCCGCTTTTTTTATTACCTGAGGGAATCTGTAAGCAGATTATACACCGGCCCTGCGGGGGCAGAGCCGCGGTTATGTGGGACTGGGCTGAATCCTTAAGGGGAGCAACTCGACCGCACCAAACCCCGGGATGTTCCTCCTCTCCGCTGCAGGTAGAGGCACGGGTACGCTATCGCGGATGGCCGCGCTAAGCGCAGCCCCTCCCCAAGAAGGGAGACACAATGGTCCCCCGACTCCAAACGTAAGGCTCGTCGAACACCAGACGAGCCTTCCATCTCGGGCCCCTCCATGTTGGGCAGCGACCTCCCCCGAGTCCGCTAGCCAGGGGCCATGGGGCCAGGACAACATCCCCTCAACTGTGAAGTTCAGAGGGTGCGCCCCCAGCCCGTGCAGCGGATCTGTTGGTAGTATAATAATATTTACAAAAATGTCCGCGACACGATATCTTCGTACTTAAGCCACAATAACGTTGGTTCTGATAAAAATTAATTGAAAATACAAGGTTATCTTTAAGTAAGTACACATATTAGTTAAATATGTAGGTAATCCTGTTAAAAAGAATTATTTTGTTGTGTCGAGAATTTTATGAAGATAAAATTTTCCCTTTACTGCATGTTGTTTGGCCACATAATTTTGTAGGTAAGATATACCTAGATACAACAACATCTACATATAAATCGACGCACACAAGCTACAAATAAATCGACGATGGTTACATGTAAAAAAACCGGTGAACTGCAAGTTCGCAATTGATGTTTTTTAACTAAGATAAGCAATTATTTTATGAGGAACTGTACATGTTGTTACAGTAAGATTCCGGAGCCAATGTTAAGATTATCATTTTCTGAGTTTTAAAATCTATATTCAAATTTAATTGAGTTACAAAATTGAAGACTACTTGTTAGATAAAGATCTATGGAGAGACGATATGAGTCTAGATTACGCACAAACTTGATTCAAAGTGTATTTCATATGATATAAGTTAATTTGAAAACAAGAATCCCTAGAATTTCTTGCCCGTTCTTTTCAGGAAAGTCAGCACAGTGAACGAGCAGTAGCTTAAAAATGACATTTTCAAGTGTAAAATTTTACTTATGGATCACAATCATTTTATTGTTTGGCTTTGATGTTGAGTTTACTGGAACAGCGTTCCCCAACTCATCATCGCCATGTTCTGCTTTCTGTGTAAGATTGAATGAAAATTATTAAGTGAATATTAGCTACGTTATTTTAGTATTTCCATGACGAACCTACGCCCCGAATAATCGATATCAGGGTTTGGGGGTGGAAAGAGGAATAAAAAAGAACGGCGATGGAGAAATATGTACTCAATAGCTATTTACGATTTTTTAGGAGATTTTAAACGAGTCACAAGAACATAAAATAACAATGTGTGTGTGTGTGTGTGTGTGTGTGTGTGTGTGTGTGTGTGTGTGTGCGTGTGCGTGTGCGTGTGCGTGTGCGTGTGCGTGTGCGTGTGCGAGTGCGAGTGCGAGTGCGAGTGCGTGTGCGCGTGCGCGTACGCGTTTGTGCGTGCGTGCGCGTGCGCGTGCACGTGTCTTATATTTACAATATTTTTTACTTGTGTACTTGATTATTACTTTGACGCTAGTCTTTTATTTTCGCTCCGAAGTGATTTGCCTTACCCAACCGTACTTACTGAGCTATTGTTTGAAAAGCTACTAGGAGCTATTCTGAATTAAATTTATTTATTTAAAAGGCTTAAGATCAACAGCTTAAAACTAAATTAAATAATAATATTAACAATTGAGACCCAATTAAAGACCGTCACAAATAGAAATATAATAAATAAGGAGTCTGGGTGCACTTTTTGCCTAACTTATTATAATATTTATATTACATAATAATAGGGGTTAAAGTATGAAATTGCCGATTTGTACTGAAAATCTAAATTGTTTCTTTTTTAAATTTTTAACAAATTTATTTAATCAAAATAGTTGCCATTATTATCTATACATTGCTGCCATGTAATGGGAAGGTTATTAATGCCTTTGCGATAGAACTCCGACGATCTAGACTGCACAAACTGTGTGAAAGCATTTTGTACTGCCTCCTGGGAAGAAAACTTCTTGTCACGTAGATAATTGTCCAAATCACGAAAAAAAATGGTAGTCCGTTGGAGCAAGGTCTGGTGAATACGGAGGATGACGAATGGTTTCTAACTGCAGTTCCTGAAGGGTCAAAATGGTTTCTCGTGCTGTGTGAGGTCTCGCGTTGTCGTGGAGCAATAATGGTGAAGATCGATTCATGAGTCGGGGCTGTTTTACTGCTAGTTTTGTCAACATGGTTCGGAGTTCGGCACAATAGACATCTGCCGTTATTGCTTGACCAGATCGGAGGAAACTATAGTGAATAACACCATGCTGAGACCACCAAACAGTTACCATTACCTTTTTATTGGTAAGTTTTGCTTTAGGACACTGTTGTGGCATTTGACCTGGGGTCAGCCATTGCATTTTTCTTTTCCGGTTATCATAAAGAATCCACTTTTCATCACATGTTACAATTCGATCCAATATTCCTTCATTTCTGTACCGGTTCAACAAGGCAACACAAGTTTCAACACGCGTTTCTTTCTGCAGATCAGTCAAATCATGAGGCACCCATTTTTCGTATTTTTTTATTTTATTGATTTGACGCAAGTGAGTCAATATTGTGGGTAAGGTAACGTTAAACCATGCCGCTAATTCCTGGGTAGTTTGACTAGGATCGGCTTCCACTATCTCTCTTAATTCATCGTTATTCACCTGTGTGGGTGGTCTTCCTCGTGGCTCGTTCTTTAAGTCGAAATTTCCATCACGAAAGCGTTTAAACCAAAATCGCACGGTGCGTTCATTAGTAGACCCCTCTCCAAACGCAGCATTGATATTGCGGGCTGTTTCTGCCGCGTTAGTTCCGCGTCGGAACTCGTATTCAAAAATCACTCGAATTTTCGCAGTATCCATCTTTCTTGTCTAAATTGAATAACAAAAACAATTGAAAGTCGATATTCAAATGTTTCAAATTTAAAAAAAAAAATCACAGAAACCATTTGAAAAAAGTTTCATTCGAAAACCTCTAACCATGAAGATTCTATGAAAATTCAAAGAACCTATTGCAATAAAACGGCAATTTCATACTTTAACCCCTAATATTTAATGATAAAATAGTCCACAATTTTAAAATGAAATATATTTTAAAACAACGGAGCTACTAAGAAACGAACTAAAGGTACTTAATACGAATTCGGAGTGTCAAGTATTTACCAAGTAGTTGCAACTCGATGAATGCGTAACGGATCAGCAACGGATGCGTTGCGGATCCGTAGATGATCGGTTGCCCTGGCACTCTCTAATTTCTATCATTGTGTCAAATTACAAGGTATAAATAATTTAAAAGTGCACCTTGAGTTTATTGACTTGTTTCATTGATATTTGTTAACTGTGCAAAAAATTTACCATTTCGAACTACACGTTATTTGTTAAAGGAATAATTATATAAAAGGAATAGTCTACCTTGAATTTTGAGCGATCCACACAGCCAGTCTCACGGTATTTTGTTTAATTCTCTTTAGAAAGATACTTATAATGTAAAAGATTACTAAGGTCGTATTGAACGCTTAAATTTCAAGGTCGACTCATATTTGTCCATAAACTCATCTGATGGACAGAGTATTTATACTTATGTAAATGGGGTGAAAAAGTATGTGGATGGCCTAACCGTATTAGGCTGTGTTTTTATACCTTTGTTTATTGAATCGAAGTAAATTCATTTAAAAAATATGTTACTGTACCTTACCTATTTCTGCCGTGAAGCAGTAATGTCAGCATTACTGCGTTCCAGTTTTGAAGGGTAAGGGTGCTGGTGAAATTACAGGAACATGGGACGTATCAACTTATGTCTCAGGATGGCGGGTGCAGTGGCAGTGCGTTTCAGATCTTTGCGATTTAAAACTCTGCATGTTAGTAGCACTGCAACTGTTGTGGACAGGTCTGTAGCTTTTCTTTTCTTTTTTTTATAATATCATAACAGTTGCAGTTCCACTCAGAGCGTATCATCAGGCACAAGTCTTGTTCGTCACATCACTTGACATTATAAAAAAAAAACCTGTTAATAAAAGGAAGGGTAGCGAGTACAAAGTTTCTGATGCCTTAACATGTTTTCAAGTCTTATATGCCCTTAGTGTCCTAGCAGTCCTAACCTAACCATATAATATACACGAAGTCCATTTAGCTGAGACGATAATATCAAGTGACGGGACGAACAAGTCGTTTAGGCACACGAAATTAATATTACAACCAGGCGGTTGTAATATTAATTTCTGACACTTATTCTTTTTTCCTTTTTTTTTACATAAAAAATAAGAGCACATTTCACCTCCATCTCACCTGGTGGAAAATGTCGATGAGGTCGACAATGTAGCGTGCACACCTAAATAATGCCTATTGACTCTCGCCTTGAAAAGGTTCAAGTTATAACTTTCAGCTGCTGCTTTCGTATATACCCTTTTAAGGGTTTTTGAAAGTAGTTTCACTATAAGTTTTAGTTCATTGTGTTTTGAATGAATAAATAAAACAAAAACTAACAAACGAGTGGTTGTAAATAATATTTATAATTGTATGGTCGGTGATTAACTCATAGTCAGTCGTTCAAATTTTTACGACTGACTTAAGTACAACGTGAGAGTTAGGTTTAGGTTTGGCGTCTTCATCTTTACGAGTAGCTAGTGTTTCAGAGGTGTTCTGGTTAGCGAAGCGTGGCTTAATATTCGAACCTAGTATGTTGATAATTTATTTAATTTTATTGTATAAAGTTATAGTATTTTATGTAGGTACATTAATTACTTATTGGGTAAATTTTCCAGACAAAGTAATTGGCCGAAAACACTAGTGAAGAGTGTTTTAAGGACATATGTTATGTACCCCGGGTATGAAATAAAATGCGGAAAGCAATAAATAAATTACCACCTTGGTACCTTGAGAGGCGACAAAATTTTCTTTGTGAATTACATTTTATCTACTTTTATTTAATTGGCATAATAATTATAGTAACTATCAATCGCAAACTTAACTGTCTATAAAAACTTCTAATAGCCACGAATATTAAGACAACGTAAATAGATAGTACTGAATACGTGAACGCATCCCTCATCCCGCTCACCTCTTTGATTGGTCACGGGTCCAAAGATCATCGCACAGTCGCATATTGTTTAGTGTGTGTGCTATATTTTCTGCTGCCATTAAAAAATGTTATTTAATTGTTCCTCCGAAAAGCTAACAATAAACATTTACTGTTTGCGTATAGTGTTGTTAGATTAAAAAAAAATAAGTTTCCGGAACTGGCCACTTACATAAACAATATTTAAAAAATAATGACAACATTTGAAAATTGAACTCTTTGGGTGTAGAATACAGTTTGTTTCATCTGACTGTCTCTTGTTTTTCCATTGTGGCATCCATCGAGTATATAACCAGAAATAGAGACGACAGCGACATAAGGGCCATATATTCCTGGTAACAAATTAGCGATACAGCTCTTAGAAATATCAACTCCCGTTTGCACTGAAATATAGACACGCCAACTACTGACCTGTGTGTACGTCTCCGTATATTCCAAAAAATATTCTGTATTTATTGTAATAAAGATAATAACTCTAACAAAGCCGTGCTGTTCTACTCGGTGGTGTAGGAGAAACAGCAAAACATGTAATTACAAAAAAACGGAATCACATTTCACCAGCTATTAAATATCAAATATGTAGTTTTGCAATTTTCGTCCATTATAGCAAAGCTCAAGTTGACTGTTCGATTTGAAGTGAAACAATTGACGACACCCGTCAGTTGTTTCGAACTCGGGCTAGCCAATCGGAGCGCAGTTGTCACTGTAATGTTATGGCAGAATAGTTTTCAAACAAATTAAATAACATTTCGTCTCTATTCCTGGTTATATACTTGATGGTGGGATCATTTTAGAAATAGTTTGTCTACATCTCCATGGACTTAACTCATGAAAATTTTCGTAGTCTGATTTTCTACGACTTTAAGTGTAATTTAACATCTCAGCGGAGCTTCGCTCAGTTTCAGACTGCTTTTGGCGATGAAGCATCACGCAAGCCGTCTATTTATAGCTGGTTTGCAGAATTCAAACGCAGTCGTGTGAATCTCAGTGAAGAATTTCGTGATGGTAACCCGTCCACTGCTGTGAACTACAAAAACATCGATACTGTGCGCCGTATGATCAAAACAGACAGGCATGTGACATACCATGAGATTCAGGCATCTTTAGGCATAGGCATGAGTCAAATACAATCAATACTACACAAACATTTGGGTGAGAAAAAGCTGTGCTCTCGGTGGATCCCACACAATTAGACTGAGGCTCAAAAAACGGATCGCGTTACTTCGTGCAATGCCATGCTTTGCCAGATTCAATGAAGTAAAGTGAAAATAACCGTAAACACCGTATCATCTTGCACCACGATAACGCCAGTTCTCACACGGCCAGACAGACAAATGAATTTTTGAAGATGAACAACGTCGACCTTATGTACCATCCTGCGTACAATCTCGACCTGGCACCTTGTGACTTTTATTTATTTACAAAAATTAAGAACCAGGTGTCTACTCTCGATCTCCGTCCGACATCCGTCTGAAACAATTACTGTCAAATAAGTAATGTTCGACAAAATTAAAAGACAAGTATCAAGATTGAGGCTCCATTCGCATCACGCGTCTTTTCATTTGGTTCATTCGTAACGGTGAATATTTTGAGAAACAATAAGTTCATTTCTGACCATTTATAATATTTTTTTCTTTTAACAATGCCTACGTAGGTACTGAATTTCTATATTTTTCTTTACCTACGTAGGTATCGAATTTCTATTTTTTTTCTCAGAACTGAATTTCTGTACGAAATGAAACTACTTTTCCGGATTTAAATCGCGTATATTTGTTTTTTCAAACAAACTGACGTTTCGGGCCCTTTACAAGTCCCATGGTCACGGTTGACTGAGGTGGTACAGTCTTCAACCAGTTATGTCTAATATTGATGCAAACCACCTTATTTTCACTAAAGTTACAATAGTTATTAATTAAATACCTTATTTTTAATTTTACAACCGAGACCATGGGCCCTATAAAGGGCCCGAAACGTCGGTTTGTTTGAAAAAACAAATATACGCGTTTTAAATCCGGAAAAATAGTTTCATTTCCATTTTTTTCGAATTTCTATATTTTTCTTTACCTACGTAGGTATCTAATTTCTATATTTTTCTCAGCCCAATACAAATCAAAGCTGCACTATACCTATTTTTAAGTCCATGAGCAAATTAACACAGCTAAAATATAAATTTTAATGTATGGATAGATACATAAACTTACATAAACTAGATAAACGCATATTATGCAATATGTAATCCGTTAAATAGTATCATAAATACTCAAGTAACAATGAAATAATAATAAATCTCTTAACAAATTCTGCATACTACTGTAATAGCGCAATCAGAAAATAAAAATTAGACCTTTCCTAAAGCGATGAAACTATATCAGCGATACAGTTTTGGGCAAATTTTCTAAAGTCAAAGAATAAACGACCTAGGTAATTATTTAGGTACTACATGCCTGGAGTTCATTCTACTTTTTGGATGATATTTATATCTAAACATTTAGGAAGTGAAGAAGACACGGCGCGACGTATAGCAGGCGTGGGGGCATGAGGACCGGGGCAGACGAAGGGGCGCGCGTGGCTGGCTGCCCGACGAGCAAGCGGTCGGAGTTCATGTATTGATCGGTGACGGCGCGCCGCCAGTGGCGCCACAGCGCGGCTGGCGGCTCTAGACTATCTCGCGGCATTCGCCTCGTGCGCCAGCTGTCAAAACTCCGTGACGTAACAACTAGGGCGGCGCACACACGGCCGCAGCCAGCCGCTCACATAGTACGTCCGGCCGGCACGCTCTCGCGGTTTTGCATTAGTTTTTACTCGCGGTCCAGTACACAGTGTATTTTCACCGCTAAGTCCACTCGCCAGGTGAGGTTGGGGCCACCGTGGCCCCGGCCGCTCTGACTCGCTCGACGCGGTATTGATCGCATCCCGTTCCGTCCGACTGTTTGAATGTTTATAAACAGCCGGTCACATCTACTTGCTCCTTCTTGTTTTTCATACGGTTTACCTGACGGTGGACGAGGACGGTCGCTGATACTGAATGAGAGTCCGCATCAGTTCCACTTTACATGTAAGTACGTATCCATATGTTTTCCTATGCCAACTTCATTTGGCTTGCGACATTACGCAGAATTTTGCGGCTGGTTACTTAAAAATCATGCGTATTTATCCATTGCTGGGGTGAGATACATTGCTGAATTGGTAAAAACGTACCTATACCTTGGAATAGTCTTAAGATAGGTACCATGGTGCTGTACGCGATCGATACGCCGGCTATTGAATGTGTCTGATAAATGAACGTTTAGGAATGGAGCAAAATGCACGGTTGCATTTACTCCCAATTTTATAACAATGTAAAACAGGGGCACACCCTGTAGTTGGGAATTAGAAGAATTATTTTTATTGACAAGTCTATACTAAGTCTACTAACCAGCGGTTTAAAAAAAAATATTGAAAGAATTCCTGATTTGTCCCGAACTCTACATGTCTAAACGTATGGACACATGGCGATTGTAAGTTTATATTTTACTTTACATCAGTTAATACGTTGCGCACCTAATCATAGTACTTATATCTTTGTTTAGCGGAAATATTATTGCTTCTGCTATTACTCCATCAAGTAAACAGCCAGAACATAATGCAGCTGAATTACATTTGTTTGGAAAACTCAAGGTCATGAAAATTCGTTTATGTCTAGAAAATACAACCTCACCCCGCACCCTCTGATGGTTGAGACGGAGAAAACAACAGTCGCTATTGTATACGGCCGCAACCGATTGATGACGTAGTCGTGCCGGTAAGGGAGAACTACGAATTTAGTGATGATATTTATAATAACTGTAAGTTATCGCTGGCGATACCTGCTTACTTGTCGTAAATCGATAAGTAAGTGGTTGCTTTATTCATAATCAAGTTTTCCGAGTAACCACACTCAACTTTAAAAACATGAGGCATAAGACCAAGCGATATAATTTCACCAGCTTTTTGTAAACCACTTGCCTTGAGTCTCGTGTAGTAGTAGTAGTGTGGCCTACTTTTGATAGCCACATTAAGTGAGGTCATGTCTTATATTTTCTAGGTCGGAGTGACGGCAGGAAGCCTGCGTTTTTGCTTCGTTCTCGAACCAATTCGTAATCCACGGTAACCTTACATATTTAAAACTCAACTTTGGTCATTTTGGTTATTTTCATTTGCGTTTTTCTCTAAAATCATACTCACAGGATCAGTCTTGTATTTCACTCTCCGCACTAAACTAATTATTCCACGAATCCTGGCAACATACATATACCTACCCGTAACAATAAGGCATGTAAATAAACAAACAAAGAGAAATTCCTCGATTTCTCGTTTAGTCAGTGAGCGATATAATTAGTCTATGCGACGAATGCATCGGCTGTGTCCTTGTAGGTGATGTCATACAGACAAACAAAACAAATACTGGATGTCCAACAATAGTGCGGCCTGCCCACGTCATGGGTGCGCCAAATCTACGTCCACCTACCTACCGCTGGTGAGACGAGCTCTTACCGAACTCGATAAAAAGGTGGCCGATCATGACTTCACGCATAGCGCAGAATTTTGATGGCTCTCATTAATTAACACCGCATACTTTAGTGATGACTATACTAACGAACTGACTGTACAATAACAGTAGTACACCTTTCGATATTCTTATTGTTAAAGATTTGTAATAAAAGACTTAGATATTTATTTCATTGTCTTTACGTGAGCCAGCACAATAGCCTGTTATAATAATTTTTGTTTCATTATAACAAAGGGTACAAAAAAACACGTTGAATACATTCATAAAATTAGATGTTATTTAGAATGAAGATTGACTGATAACTGCACTTTAGTCGCTTCGATGCATAATTGGGAGTCATGATATACAATAAAATCGTTTCAAACACTGGCCAAAGAACAAAACAGTGTTTTTACGAATCCGGTAATTCTATTATGCGATGTTCGCTTTATCGAGGAAGCTGTGGAAAGACAAACAAATTTACCAACGCTGACGTACCGGAAATAAAAACTGAACGTCTTCTCAATCCACGTGTTTATGTAAGCGTAAGAATATCATGATGTTTGTTTATTTATCAATAGCTTTAATATACATTCAAAGGGGTAAGTGTGGGCAATCAAAGTATGTCACGTCTTACTACCGGAAAATATTAGTGCGATGTTGGAAACGCTTACTTACAGTTTGATGACTGATATTTATTTAATTACTATAAAAACATAATCGCTACTAAAAAGTCGTAAATGCTACCCACGAAACTAAATTATTTACATATAATTGAAGGAATACCACAAAAGCAGATATTTATCTAGCGAATTTAAAATATTACCTGCTTAATTACCGACTATAAACAACGCCTGGCCCAGAACACAGAGTTATACTTTACGAAGATAGTAATCCGAAACGCTGGCTTTTTCTCTATGTGGTGAATGAGAGTAAGTTTCAGCAGACGCTGGAGAATCTTTTTTTCTTAAGTGTGTGTGTGTGTAAGTTGTAGTTCTACATATTACTTCATTTATTCGTTTTATGGATTTATATGATGATAACCTAAGCAATTCAGAAAATACATGGTCTGGTATCTTAGGTACTGGATAGTGAGAACAACAATTAAATAAGAGTATCGTTGAGATCGCGTTTTTTAGGACGCGTAAACAAAAACTGAGGAAACTAAATGTAGGGATCCATATTCCTAGAGTTAAAAATGAAACTGAAGATTTCAATAAGTAACTAGGTACCTAACATTATGGCCCTCTCATTGCTAGAGGAGGCATGTGCCTAACAGTGGGATTGTATAAAGGTTAACTATTATTATTATTATCAACATTATAGACTAAATCGCCTCTTCGTATTTTGGATTAATTTTTTTACAAGTTCTATAAAATTGACTGTTTCATGAACCATTTACACCACCATTATAGGGTACCATTTACATTTTTCAATCTTATCATTTTCATACGTATACGGGAGGCGCACTACAAGTTTCCGGAATGAACAAGAAAAAATACTATAAATGGTCAGAAATGGATTTATTGTTTCTCAAAATATTCTCCTTTAGCGTTAATGCACTTTTTCATACGAATGAACCAATTTTGAAAACTTTTATGCCACTCCTCCGTTACAACCTCTGAAAAATATTTTTTATACTCTTCGACAGCCTCTTCAGGTGATGAAAATCGTTGTCCGCGTAACAGATTCTTAATTTTTGGAAATAAATAAAGGTCACAAGGTGCCAGGTCGGGACTGTACGCGGTATGGCTCATAAGGTCAACGTTGTACCTTCAAAAATTCATTTGTCTGTCTGGCCGTGTGAGAACTGGCATTATAGTGGTGCAAGATAATACAGCGTGTACGGTTATTTTTACGGAGTTTGTCAATAACTTCTAGCAAATGGTCGTGTACCAATCACTATTCACGGTACAACGATTGTCCAAAGCAACAGTAGCCACGTGTCCAGTTTTATTAAAAAAAGAAGCAATCATCCGTATAGGCACTTTGCACGCGCGCCACTTTGGTTGGTTTCGGCTCATCTCGAAAGACCCATACGCTCGGTTGCTGCTTTGTTTTGGGATCGTAACTATAAATCCATGTTTCGTGACTTGTTACTATGTTCCACACCAAATTTGACGCCCCTTCGTTGAATCTGGTACCTAAGAATGGCATTGCACCAAGTGACATGATTCGTTTCTTGAACCTCAGTCAAATTGTGTGGGATCCACTGGGAGCACAGCTTTTTCACACTCAAATGTTTGTATACTTAGTATTGATTGTATTTGACTCATGCCTATGCCTAAAGATGCCCGAATCTCATGGTATGTCACATGCCTGTCTGTTTTGATAATACGGCGCACAGCATCGATGTTTTTGTTATTCACAGCAGTGGACGGGCGATCTCCCGAAATTCGTTACTGAGATTCGAACGACCGCTTCTGAATTCTGCAAACCAGCTATAAATAATCGTCTCGCATGGTGCTTCATCGCCAAAAGCAGTTTGAAACAGAGCGAAAGTCGAAAGTCATAGAAAATCATTCTACGAAAATTTTCACGAGTTAAATCCATGGTGATGTAGACAACAAATTTCTAAAATGACGCCACAATTTAAAAACAAGTACAGTTAGATGAAACAAACTTCTACAACCAAAAAGTTCCATTTTCAAATGTTCTAATTACTTTTTCCAATATTGTTTATGTAAGTGGCCAGTTCCGGAAACTTACAGTGCGTCCTGTGTATGTATGCTTATGTATTCGAAGCTACGACTAGAAATAAGAATGAAATATAAAACTGAACAAAGTCGATACGTAATTGTTCAAAGTATTTACTTGCAAGCATATTTCAATATTCAAGCTACATATTCATCACAAATTGTATACTTTTTGCTTTCCATGAATAGTTAAAACAATTCATTACCATCGATGATTAAAACCTACTACTTGTTACTAGAATAAAAAATACTTAGCATTGTTTAAGGTAAATCATAACTACATTATGTACCGTTATAATAATTATAGATGTATTTGTAAAGTTTGTCTTCTGTGTGAAAATTTGTCACATGTAACAAGTACAAACAAAGCGGGAAATTAGAAACTTTTTTGAAACATCAAGACACGGGATACTGGTAAGTGAAAAACTTTAGTGCAAGATTTAGAAAACGAGGAATACGATTTACGAAAGCGAAATAAGAGTGGGTAAGTGGAACTAGGTAACAAACATATTAATATTATTTACCTACTCCTAATGCACTGTGTTCCGACCTTGATAATAGTCATTTCATTGCGACCATTTTCCTTATCTTCCAAATTACGTGTAGCCGTAACCTTCAATGGTTTGTAGCATCACTTTTAGAGATGTTAGGTAGGCAAATTAGATTCAATCTACCCTCTTCAACTCATATACCTCATGAGTGAATAGGATAGGTTGAGTTCAAAATTCAGTAAGGTCTACGTCAGAAGTACCGTACAAAAGACCTCAACGGCGACGTATTGTTGTAAAAACAATTAACGTCTAAATGTACAGCGTTTACTTACACGTATATACTTAGTTTATTTAAACATGTTTATATGCTGTTATCTTTAGATTTTTGTTATTTGAAATACGTACGTGGAAAGCAGAAATAGATTTTTTTATCATTTAAATAAAACTAGCCAAGTACAAGTAAAACTGACGAATCAACGAGGGATTTTTACCTAACACGACGTGCAATGACTATTTTATCTAAACACTGAAAAATGTTCATTATTTTTATCAAAAATTTTAAACGTTGCAATTTTGGTTCATGTTTTCTGTAAAATGTATTCTCTATCGGTCTGAATTAGTTCAGAACGATAGGGCACCAAAAAAATCTTTTACCATCGAGTTTGGCTTACTACCGTGGCCGAACGGTTACGCAGAGGTCCCAGGTTCGATTCCCGGGCCGGGAGAAATATTTGTATGGCCTACATTTATTTTTCTCGTGAGTTTGGTTGTAATTTGTGGTTGTTCATATTGTGTGTGTTCATGGCACCCACGACATAGGGTTTCTCTAGTGCAGAATTATGTTGAGTGTGTGCGTTATTAATTATTATTATTTGTACATACTTTCGTTTTTTCTTTCCATTTCGTTTTACATATTTGAAAATGATACATTGAGTAGTAATTTAAAATAATTTTTTTTGGGTTGATTTGTAAGTAGCCATTCTATATACATGGTAGATGGTGTTAAAACAAATAAGAATTGTTGTTTCATAGTAATGAATATGAATTATAATATTAGTTATAAAAGTGTACCAGAAAAGGATGGAATATTTTAACACCAGTGTAGCTATATATTTATCACATCAATACAATATGTGCATACAAGGCGCTATTTCGAAAAGGGTTTTATCATAATGGCGATAACAAAATATATCATAATGGCGTACAGCAACGTGGTCAAACGGCTCAAACCCTTTTATCAAATGATCTAATTAAAGTAAGGAGGATGGGTTGTAGATGGCTGTACCTGTTTATACAATCGTTATCCACGATGAGAAACAGTCTGCAACGCCACGCCAACTACGCGGGTGCTTCTAATTAACTCTCTCGTTAGGTTTGGTTCACTGCGACGACTGACCTTTTCTTTCTGCGTTTTTATTATTATCCTATTCCCATCCCACACTTCACTTTAGTCACTAAACTTGTTTCCACAGGCATTATAGGTATACACAGGTGTTCTTCTTGAGCTCGGTATATTCTCTGCAATTTGCACGTGCACGATTTTTCACATGCTAGTGTGGAAAACCCTGGTGACAGATGAGTTCTGCTTTATTAATAGCCTATTCAATAGCCTAGAGATTACTTTGTGTGGAAAATTCAGGTGACAGATGAATTCTGCTTTATTAATACCCTCTCTCAATAGCCTCTTGGCTACGCTCTTGAGACGAGGTAAATAATGTCAATATTATCTAGATATAATTTGAATCTTGTTATATGACTAGTTTATAGTATCTTGAAATGGTCTTTTAAGTAGGAATGAGAAACTATAATTATTTTTTGTTAAATATTTTCTATACATATAAGAAAGAAAAGGTTCTAATGATCTTTAAAATCCACTATTGTTTTCTCTAAAATCCACTGTTGTTTTTTTTTGAGAAATCATTGCACTGTTTAGCTACATGCTTCATTTTCAGAAATTGTAAAATAGAGAACACGATAACTGGTAAAACGTTTCTACCTAGGTACCTAAATAGATTCGTACGTACATTAGATCTTAAACGACACAGATGCCAGAATCCTAATACGTCCAAAATTACTACTTAATTGGATATATTTACCTACCTGTACCTACCACCGCACTAAAAGGTGACATCAGACGCAATAATAACCTCTGGACATCATAACAGCAGAATGTTATAGTGATTGGAAATATATGATGTATAACACGAAAATATCTACATCTACATGCGTGTTTACGATAACTCCCAGAATAGAACATGTAGATATTGGCTATAGGTGTGTGTTATGTTTATGTAAGTAATCCCAGTTCGACCTTGGCAAAGGCATTATGTGAAACAATCTTGATGAAGACCAAATAGTGCATATCCGCTGCAGGCCGTTAGAATTGAAACAAGTTATAGACAAAAACATTTCTCATTCAGATATGAATTGCGCATATAATTTCTTTAATGGTTTACACAGTTGTTGATGATTATGGCATTGACCACATATGACCACATACCTAAAACAGAGGTATATATTCCAAAGGTAAAAAGTAGCCACCATGTCATCGCGTTCACGTATATAAGACTACAAGTATTCATTCAGATTGGGATCATTCATTCAGACACGTGGAAAATCGGTTCGCGATCCGTAAATAATTTTAAGGTGAAGGTAAAATTTAGTCAAGGCCAAAGCGTAATAAAAATATTACTATCTACTACAACGATGTTTTTCTCTTTTCTTTATTCGCAATTTAGAAAAAGTCGTCGTTAGTTTGTTAAAAACGTTTTTACCTATTTTTCACAGATAGTTGACGTCGAACCGAGTCGTGGACTCGTTGTCATGAATTTCGCTAGGATTATAGAAATGATAAAAGGCTAACTGCCATTAATAGGCTTGCACACAGCACGAAAGTCGGTAGCACAATTTAAATTATGCTACTTGAAATTCGATCGTATTTAATTTTAGTTTTGTATGTGATAGATTTATGTGTGTGAGAAGTATGAGTTAAAGCGTTGTAACATGACTACACTCGTAATAATAGGCTCAAAGGCTTGCGTTTTGAATATTTACTTTACTTACCTAAATATTATAGTAACGTTTTATCTTATCGTATCACTTTTACAACTGTTTACGTTTATATTTTTTATCTTACAGGTCTCAACTGACGACGACTGAGACATTGAAGAAATAGTGAGTGATAGGCTGATATCATTGTATTTTATTCAAAGATATTACAATGGCCAATATTGGTAAATGTGTATACGTAAAGTAAAGACTGTTGATTTGATGGTGTAGAGTAGTAAGAAGTAGACAGCCATGCTGTCTTACATGGTGCCTGTCGAGGAGAAGCCTCCTCCAGTGCCGGGCAAGGGACGGTTGGCGCTCGAGCTGGTGAGTTCACCGGGTAGCCCCGAGGCCACAGCGCGTCGGATCAAATCCAACATCTCCAAGGAGTCGTCAACCAGTTCGTTCGCGAGCGACCTCACAGTCTCCTCCTCGACTCCGACGGGGGCGCTTGACAAGCCTAAACATAAGCTGCTCAGCAATGGCACCAAGCACACGACCTTGAAAAGGTAAATTAAGTACGAACATTAACAGAAAAACCTATACCTAGCATGGAATCTCATGTTGCGTTGGCGTGTACCTGCGAATTGCAGAATGTGTCACTGTCGTTATCCTACCGTTAACTGCGGAACATACTCGTTAGATTAATAGCTACGTACCTACCTACTTCTTTCCGAAACATTTAATGATCTAATTTTAAACGTCGTCTTTAAGGACGTATAATCGTGTAAAAGTGTTGTGTCATGGGACATTTGTTGGCTGTAGCAACTAGATAACTCCTAGTCGAGAAATATCTACATTTAGTCAAAGAAATTTCGCCAATAATAATAAGTATTAAACTAATTTACTTAATGGGAGAGAACAATATACCAATACAACATTGATTTTATTAAAATACATAGTTCAATACAAAATAATTATATTCAAATGAACCTAAAATCAGAGGTTTGTACCAGGGCAATCAGAAAATTTTGCGTAAAAATAAGTTTATTTACAATAAAAAATCCGAATGTTTCAATTTCAAATTTCCCTTTACAATTTTTCACGAACTAATTTGAAACATAGTGTCTGATTGAAAAATGTGTCTGTGTCGGGAACATTTTCGAGTATTTTTTACGATTTTTAAATGTCGCCTAAAACCGGACGATTGATAGATAGAGTTTCCAGATAAAAGCCCTTTCAAGTGAACCGTGTACCTACTGTTGGTACCATGAATTTAAGCGCGGTCGACTAACTTTGAGGGATGAAGAAGAAAGTGGTCGCCCTTGACGCCTGTTACGGAAAGACACGTTTTAGCAGTACAAAAATAATTGTGGAGAATAGACGAATCACATATGAAGAGATTCAACACATATTTCATATCGGATCGGGAAGTGTTCATAATATTCTACACGAGCATTCTCACCGGAGGAGGATAGTTTCGCGCTGGACACATCTCACCGATACTTACTTTTTTGTTTTTACCGGGTATCTTTTGTCAACTCCTTAATGAAATCAAAGCAATATTAATGCCGAATAGTATACTACCAAATATATGCCAGAAAAGTTCACTAAGTTAAATAATATGCAACTGAACACGAGCTACTGCTCCACCATGACAACGCGCCCGTGCACTCGGCGCTGAAAACGACGAACTACAGTACACCGGGTAAACTTTTGGGTCACCCTCCTTACAGCCCTGATTTGGCGCCGTGTGACTTCATTATATGTATTTCTCAACAAACAAAAATAACTCAACGGGGTACCAATTTTCATAGTTGGAAGATGCGCTAGTTGCGTTCCAAGAGCCCGTAAAAGAGGCGTCTAAGGCGGACTGATTTTTTTCTATTGTGTTTCGGTAATTGGTCCAGACGCACGAAACTATGCGTAGACAGTGGTAGAGAGGTCTTTCAAAAGATTTAATAAAGAAAAATATACTCCTTTGAACATTTTTTTAGTTTCACAAAACTTTCTGAGCCCGCGTACTTTCTTTGTATAGTAGTGATTTTTCCCGAGCTGGTACGTTGGTATATGTATACACATCAACATATTATTATAGGGTCATAAAGTGAAAAATGATACTGACTTAATATTGATACTTACGAATTTATTGGATTATGTAAAATCTGTTTTCACAAAAATACTACCGCGGTATATATACGAGAGTATTTTTCAGTATTTTCTCTTTGTTTAGAAGGGTTGTTATTTTATTTACTGGGTGAAACTACATAATCTGCGTATTCCCAAGCGTCTGGCAAGCGGACAGGTATTTTTTCATTCCATTTAGTGTAGATTTCTAGTTTACATTCAGGCCTGCGAACAAATATGAATAATTACATACATATTAATTTTTATGTTATGGCACGCTGTAGCTTCAAATTAGTCATAAGTGATGTTGACAAATACTATAAAATCGCTAACGTGAAACAAACGTTAAGAAACTGATAATAATCATAAAGAATTGCACAAGTAGGTATAAATGTAGGTAATTACGCATTATTTTGTATATTGTACACGAGCCCGCTAAGTAGGTAATCATTACGTATCAGAATACAAAGCAAATAATTTATTGGCCTACCTATATACATAGACATTACACAGGCCAATAAATAATTTGAGAAACATTTAGGGTATCATGGTTAGACGTGGGCGTTTAAATGAAAATAACTTTTAAAAGTTTGCTTTTTAAAATAAGCACATTCGCTCGGTTTTGAATTTAAGGGTAAGCATCAACAAGTGCTTATGTTTCAAGTCCCGCTATCTATGTTTCCGAAGCAAATTAATTCATCAATGCGAATAATAATTTTATAATTAAAAATGAACTCGTGTTTTACAAACAAACTTACTGCTTTGCTTTTCTGTATCAATACAACGTTGCAATTTTTTTTTTACATAAAAGTCTATGTGCTTAAACGTTTTTCATAACGATTTTGTAAGCTTCAAACTAAAAAGCATAAGTAAAAAGCATTAAGAAAAAGCACAACGACGTTTTAAGGCTAAAAGCGACTCGATTGGCTCCGTATAGACTCTGAAATCTGAAACTCGAAATCTGATTCCGAATACCAGTAACGGCAATGTATCAACGCAGCGCGCACTCCGGCTGCATTCAAGAGTATATAGTTTCAGAAAATATATAGTTTCGAAATCCGATTTCGAATATCCATGTATATTTTCGATTAGATATTCAGAAAAAGCTATATTACGCATATCTACCACAACCGCATTTCCAGCCGAATTTTCGAAAAACAAACGGCCCAATGCCAACGGCACAAGACACACAGCCACCGAAACAATGAATTTATAGCAAACCAAATTTCCCGATCGCATAATTTCACGAAATACAGCCGTTATGTGGCCAGCTCAAGTCACACAGACACCGAAACAATGAATTTATTGCAAACCAAATTTCCCGATCGCATAATTTCACGAAAAGTAGCCGTTATGTGTCCAGCTCAATTATGTGATTTAACACCGCTGCATTATTTTTTATGGGGTTATGTTAAAAACCGTCATCAGTGATAAACCGTAATAATTTTATTGAATCAATGTAAGCACTACGGCATATAGAAAAGTGGTGACGTTTTTGAGCGCAATATATTTTCAGTACTATGCACGAACGGGTTAAGAAAATGGTAAGAAAAGAAAAGAAACCAGAGCTGATGCAAGCTTGATAAAAGACCATTATATTAAAGTTTTGGTATGTGATTACATCAATGAGTGAACTGTGCATAGAAAGGAGAGAATACAGGAATTTATCCAGTAAACATAGCTTGAACTTAAGGAGAAAGTGACAAGTATTAACAGAGAACATCTTTCACTGCCAAAATGCATTAAAAATCAAAAGTTGGATGAATGACAAAACATACCAACTTAATAAACAAAGAAGGTAATTAAAGCAGACTGACACTGCAAATTAAATAGGTTTTTTTAAAGTTTAAGCAATTTGTAGCTTTCACATGCAAATAATGCATAATAATACAAATAGTACAACCTTGATAGCCTAAAGGCTTGCACTGTGGGCATTGGATGAGAAGTTCCCGGGTTTGATACCGGTAAGATCAATTTAACAAATTAACTTTTCTAAATGGTTCTGGTCTTGGCATTCTATTGTAAGACAATTACCTGGTCTGAGACTAGGGAACTCTCTGTGTCTGTAAGTATCAGAGCAACAGAATCCCAGAGCAGAACCAATTTACAAAAGTTCATTTCCCAAATTCGTTCTACCGGGAATCGAACCTGGGACCAAGAACGATGGAATTTATTTCCGGGCACAACTCAGAACACCCAGGCCAAAACAACTTTCGAAAAGTTCACATTTAGTTTTATAGTTGACTGAGCTGATTTTTTACGGTTTTTAAAAAAAATCTCGAATAACTCAAAAAAATATCAGACACCCTAGCTCGTAATTAATGGCATTGTATAAAATTCAACACTTACGTATAAAATTTATTTATAAATAATAAAGGCTACTCCATTATACCTGTGTTCAAGTACTTGTCACTAGAAGCTACATATGGTACCTTTTGGTAAGTTTCCAGTAGAAGCTGAATATGGTGTTTTTTTGCGCCTTTCAGTTGTTGCAAGCAAAATTAGACATTACGGCGATGACATTACAATTAAAATTCAATGTTTTAGCTTTGTCATATTCCTTTACATGTCACTACGTTTAAATAGGTTGACTTTGGACATTTTTTTCGTGGTTTTTGTATTAGACCCCTCGTCCATTTATTTGTAAGTCAATGTATACAATTAGTATACCTATAGATAGAGCACTTTAAATATTAACTTATTTTGGTAATTAAAAGTATAAATCATAATCTCTCCTCTCTCTCTCTCTCTCTTCCCCCCCCCCCTCTATCTCTCCTAATACAGCCACATGTGAACATACGTCGAAACAGATTTTATAACATGACAGTCGTAAAAATAACACGAACAATGTGAAACAAATTAATATGTATAATACTAATATTTTATAAATCTCTCATTCAAATTTAAGAAATATATTGACTAATTTTGTTCATACAATCTTTAAACCTTTCATAACTGTCAATAGCACACAGTACACAGTTCCGGTTTTGAAGAGTAAGGGTGCTGGTGAAATTACAGGCACATGAGACTTGTCAACTTATTTATGTCTCAGGGTGACGGGCGCAGTGGCAGTGCCCTTCGGAGCTTTGCGTTTTAAAGCTCTGAGTGGCACTGCAACTGCTATGGATAGGCGTTTAGGTAGCTTACTAACAGGCGCACGAACGGAGGGTCTGATCTCAGAACGATTTTCTTCTTATTTGAAGGCTAATTTTATCGGATGGTTCTTAGATAATGTTGGATGAACATCGAACAACACACAGCTGTTTTAAATGGGTCACAAGATAAAAATGTAGTGTAGTTTATATAGATAATTCGGGTTTTTTTATTTCGAATGCGGTAGCACCCGCTGCGACAGCAGCAACGCCCCTAATTGCTTCCAAGGCTCCTACCGCCTCCCACCACTTTGGGAAATTAAGATTTAGTGTATGGATCTCAGTCATTTGAATATTCATTTTACTTTCACTTGTCTATGGAAGAGGTCGACCAAGGCGTTGCTACACAGACCAACTAATGGTCGGTGTCGTGTCGTATAAGGAGGCCAAGGAGCTGGCTTATAAAAGAGATGACTGGAAGATGCTCCACGGACAAGAGTATATATAACTCTTAAGTTTGATGTTGATGACGATTGTCTATGGAAATTCGATGACATTACAAGACTATAGTAACTTTGATCTGACGCTGCAAGCAGGACAGTCTGCAGACTACCCAATTCCTCAACTACTTACAGTGGAACTATCGTATTTGGGCTCGTTAAATTGGTCTCAACGAGTTGTTGAGACTTTATTGACTTTTTGGAGTACAGTGTTTGTATCGTTTTTATTTTAATTTAAGTTTTAACTTAACTGCTTACTTGAATAACTTAAAACTGCTTGTGATCTCAAATATCTATACAGTGTTTCTATAGTCAATTGCACTCTTTACCTCGCTCAAAAACCTACCTAAATCTATCTATCTATCCTATATAATACCAAAAACCTATCTAAAAAATAACTTGTTAATAGGGTTAAATGCGACTTGTTGACTTCTCCATTGAACTCAGATAGTACAATTATGTAAATTGTATGTAACGGTGGTGATATACATAGGTCCGTCATTCGCAATAAGCAAGACGGTTTTATTTGTTTCGGATTTGCGGAAACAACGATTTATCTCTCTGCTTACAGTATGGGGTTAGCTACAAGTATAGGTAATTTTTGCCCCATCAGAAAAAGACAATTAAATTACGTATTTGAAGTATGCATGTTTGTGAAACGTGAAGTATGTACTTTTTTAACTCGATAGTCAAACCGCTCGACTGGCCCCTCCCAAAACACTACTTGCTTGTCTAGGAACTGCTATAATATGTCCATAAATATATGTAATGTCTTGTCTGCTGCGCTTAAACATATTTAAAAATAAATTATTTGACTTGTTATGTGATCTGTGTATATATGACATCAAAGATTATTTAAAATGAAAAGAAATTGACATAACCTCGTTTATAAGAGTATACTACAAATTTTCTAGGACGATCCCTGGCTGTATAAGAGAGAACCTTTGCTTCAAAAATCTATCGACTTTACCTCATCCCTGTGAAAACATCAAATGAAGTGTCACAGGGATCATACTAGAAAATTTGTAGTATAACTGCTTCAATATAATTTATAAGACTTTTTAACCGACTTCAAAAAAGGAGGAGGTTCTTAAGTCGACCTTGTTTTTTTTGTATGTATGTTACGCGATAACTCCGGTATTTGTGAACCGATTTTCATGATTCTTTTTTTGTTGGAAAGAGGGTACCTACCTCCATAGTGGTCCCATTTCATTTTGAAGAAAATCATCCATCTCTAAGGGTAACTGTTCACGCATGAAGATTCATTTTTATAAATAGCGCCTATATTTTACTTAAGGAGCAATTATTTTAATGGTTGCTTTTGCTATTCTCCAATTCAAGGCGTTTTTCTCTCAATATACTTTGAGTAATGAGAACCGATTTTTATTATCCCTGTGTCAAGTCCTGTATAGTGGCGAACTAGGGGATATTTCAATATAACTTGGCAAATAGACGTAATTCCACGTACTTTTGAGGTCGGTTTTTTTAGTAGGTACAATGTACCGAGATTATTAATAATTTATCTAATGTAATTAAATCACTACAAGATTTTACTTTTAAATCACAATTGGCAAAATGGCCTTTGACACATTGCTTTTAAAGTAACAAAGAATATTTAGTAGTTACAAATACCAATTGATATTAATTCGAAGTGCAAATTGCTTTGTAATGGTACAGAAAAATGTGAAATACCATTAACATTTCCACACCTGCATGCAGGTTGAATACAATGTATCTAATTTTATTCAAGATCTGTATATATACTGTATTCTGGCAAATAAACGTATTCTATTATATTCTATTCTATTCTATTCTAAATGTACTATACTTGTAATGTGTTACCCACTCATCTTTGTCCTTGTTGAGTATGCACTTCGTATTTACGGGGCTATTACCGACTTCTATAGTGTTACAAAATCGCGAGCTAAAGATAAATATGTAAAATGATCGACTACGAACTTTGATGCCAGCCACCCAATTAAGCCTGTGGTTGTAACAGGCACTGGCTTTAACGTTTTCGTTTCGGTGACATCTAAGTGCGCTACAGGAAGAGTTCCGGCAGCGGCGGCTTTGCGGCGAATTATGTTTGCTTCTTCCGTCGCTTTACTGAAATATGGTACGGATGTACATTAACTCACTTGATAACACATTTACTTCAATAACCTCTACTGATTATTCTTACTTGCTCTCGTCGAGTAGCCAGCTCCATCGTTCGTACCATTGCTTACGGCAAATTTCAGCCTTTTTCCACTGCGCTCGCATCTGGAACGCTTCTGTGTTAGGATCGTACTTCTGCACTCCGCCTTCTTTCGCCATGTTCTGTACCTGTTTTTGAGTACCAAGCTTAAGCAGATTGACTGTATCAATGTCCATATTCTTTAGGAACCTTAGGAGTTACGGAAACCATCCTATTATAATATACTAATTACATTATAATCAAATCCATGCGCGTAATTCGATGCCTAAGTGTACTACTTGTTACACTGAAGAATAATGATGTTTAAATCCATATTAAGTATAAACGAGTATTCGAGTATACAATAATATACCTATACCTACTTAAAAATTTCCAATACACTACCAAGAAAAAATTTCAATAAATGGAACAAAATTTGTCACGGAGAAGGTTTTATATAATTGTTCTATGTTAGAAAACTAAGTTATTACGAAGGCACCCACTGCTAACCTAGTTACTTTTTTATATTACCTATCTACTGAGTGTTTCTTCACTAGTCTGAGCGACGTCACATAGATCAACGCGCAGCCAGCGAAAGAATGCTAGAAGACTTTTGTAGTTAAAGTAGGTCAAACATTGTCGAGACTGTTAAGTAGCTTCTTAATACAAATACGGATCTATGTAGTTAAAGCGAAATGTAAAAGTTTGAACGTGACCATCACTGACACCTTAGAAGGACGTAATTCGGTCGATTAGAAAGTCCATTGCTTATTGTTAATAATTCTAGAGCAGGCAATAAATGTTTGACAAACGGAACTGTAACTGGATTAACTAAGTTACTTATTTAATACCTATTAGTACTTAGGTACTTAAGAAGTTTTGATTTTTTTACAACTAATATTACATAATTATAATAATACATTTTAGTATTCAGTTCTATTAGTTATTACTGAAATTATTGTATTGTCTGTGCAACTAAATTTACTTGCTATGTTATTATACTATTGTGTACTGACTTGCTTTAATAGATTGCATCTATTTATTACACTCACCTTATTTACAACTCTCAGTTATTATTAAAACAAAGTAGAATTTGATGTGAAATGTAAATCTAGTAAATATTTGCCGTTGTAAGTTAATTGTTGATGAAAATAGCTGATTGCACGCAACAAATAAAAATCCATTACATACATAATTATTATTTCCTATAGGCTTGTGCCAGTGTCAGTTTAAAAATCGCAATCAGAACTCAAATGACAATCTTATCATCATTTGAATAGATAAAAACCATGAAGTTTGGAAGTATGATTTATCTGCTGGTCGAGAACTATTTGTAAACTTTTATTACAACAATTTACACATTTCGTCGCCTTACTTTCTCAAACTCGTATCTTAAAGCACAAAGTTACTGAAATGCAAAACATGGATTGCATATACAAATTTTGCAGGCTGATTTCACAGCCCATTTCCTTCATATTCACACACTAGCACACACACACTTTTACCTATTCTTAAATTAATGCATCCAAATTGACCCCCTTGATAAGAAATTTAAAATACATAGAAAGTTTTACCACCTCCTGAATACTGCCTCCGTGACTGCCACGCCGAGGTCCCAGGTTCGATTCCCGGGCCGGGAGAAATGTTTGTATGGCTTACATTTATTTCTCTCGTGAGATTGGGTGTAATTTGTGGTTGTCTATGTGTGTGTCCATGGCACCCGCGACACAGGGTTTCCCTAGTGCGGGGCTATGTTGAGTGTGTGCGTTATTTATTATTTATTTATTTAATAATCACTCTTTATAAGATACGAGTTTGAGAAAGTAAGGCGTCGATTTGTATCCTATACTGCGCACTGCGCAGGGTGAATACTTAGCCGATAATCTGGTTTATTTACAAAAAAATGTTTAAATGGTATCTGATGGGAGTTTATCTTGATCTATTGAGAGCCATGAACAAAGGCGGCTCGTTCCGAGCTCGATCAATATGTCTCGCAAATAGTTATATAGATTATGTTACGTGCGACTCTCCATTTAAAGTATATTACAGGTACTTATACTCATACTACCAAAGAAAAATATATTCCGAATGTTGTTACAAACTTATTCATTACAAATATAATTTCACCAACTAAACTGCAAGAATACCTTTATCAAACGCTACTACATATAGATATCGTTGTCCATCAATAATTGGTTGTAGGTATTTCATGCATATCTTCGTTTTATTTGTAGACAAGTAAAATAATTTATTATTGATTTGAATTGTTTGACAATATATGCAAAAAGTAACTAAGCTATATGAAGTTATTCGATGAATACCTTCTCTCTTAACTATTTATTTAATGTAAAGTTGGAAAGGAAATAAACAATATCATTCTAGGTGTTCTCTTATGATTAAGTATTTTTGTTATTTCCTTTTTAATAGCAGTAGAGCTTCTTGTGAAAGAGTTCGTCCAGTGTAGTACTGTCACCTTACCTATTTCTGCCGTCAAGCAGTAATGTCGACATTACTGTGTTCCAGTTTCGAAGGGTAAGGTTGCTGTTGAAATTACAGGCACATAGGACTTGTCAACTTATGTCTCAGGGTGACTGGCGCAGTGGTAGTGCCCCTCAGATTTTTGCAATTTAAAGCTCTGAGTGGCACTGTAACTGTTATGGATAGGTGTAGCTTACCATCAGGCGCACGACTTATTCGTCCCGTCACTTAATGTTATAAAAAAATAAAAATAAGTACACTTAAAATGACTTCATTAAATTGTTGCATCATCTGTTTTCTAAAGCAGTTATCTTTTTTCATCAGAGTATCATTCGGCAGCTCTAAGGGATCTATGGTGGAGACGTTGATTTACGAGAGCCCGCTTCAAGAGGAACCTGAGACCAGCCCCCCGCCCCAACTCCAGGAAACCACGTTTCCGTATACGCTGGCTGAAGATGAGTACGTATACAACATAACGTTGGTTATACGTTGACACCACGTCCATATCTTGCAATTATTGAAAGAAAATTATAAAAAAATGAATTTATCAAACATTTCTCGTTCATAATTTCGCGCCACACTAAATGCTAACTAGCTAATGCTGTCTTGAAAGAATCTAATTACGTGTTGCCTTCGATATAGTTGTTGATCGAATGTCTTGAGTACGTATTCTTTTAGTAACGATTTGTCGATTTGTCACCATTATACTACAATATATGCTTTGTGATAGTGACGTAAACGATTAATTAACATTTATGACATAACTCAGGTTAATTACCTATTAACAGGCTAGTAGGAGAAAGATCATTACAAAATATTTCTAAAATACACACAACATAAGTGCCTAGGGATCAAGCAAGTTTTTGATAATTACTAAGAATCACGTTTTGAATTAATTTTTTTGGCACCAATGGATTTTTTAGTCAATTTCATTTTGAAATATAAATTATAAAATTAACTAAAAAATTAGGTAATTACTCGTAAGAAACCTGATTTTCAGTAATTGACAAAAACTTGTTTCTCCCTGGACAATTTTAATGTGTGTACTTTGTAGAAGTAATTTATATGAAAATACCTATTCCTGCATATTTATTGATTTAGGATGGATGTCTTCTATTTTAGATTTTAACATTTTCGTCATTGCCTATCGCATTTTTTAAGGAATACAAATATCAAATGCCAGTTAAGTGCAGAATATTTTTGCCTTGCTTGACCTTACCTACTCGGTAATTATCGTCGGTTATTTAATAAAATAGAAGGAACACTTTTTAGAAATTTCTTTTGTTACAGAACTTACCCGAAGTTAGGCTCTACCTACTCTATTATTAAATCAGTCGTGTGACCATGGCCCTTTATTTTGCTCCACAAAAGGATAATTTTCTTCATATTCTAATCCCACGATTTTTCCAAAGTCTCAAAGTTTGTTTCCCTTACAATTTTTGTTTATTATTTTATGTAACAAAATAACTAACAAAGTAACTTTGAAGAAAAATATCGACATGAAACGTACAATTTGAGGAAGGTTCACTACCCTTGGAAAACCTTCCGATTGTTTCATTATCCAGCCCGCATTGAGCCAATGTAGAGGACTGTGGCCCTCTCACTATCGCTCTCCACCCGTGCCCAATAGTAGAATGTTTAAAAAATTGAAGATGATGACGTAAAATGCAAATACAATTCAAAAAGAAACATACGGGTATCATGGTGGAAATCTGAATCGTAACATAACGAAACAGATAGGTAACGAAAGAATGTTCGATCAACATTTCCGTTAAACCTACTGTAGTGCGTCCAGGCATCACAGCCCCACCCTTTTTTTTCTGTAACCGGTACACATAGAATCAGTCACAATAAAGAAATTTCCATTTACAGGACCACTAAAGGCAGTGTTTCATTCACGGTTTCATATGGGGTTTTTATGTCTCTTTTAGCTCTCAGTATTTTGTTCCATAAAATAATACCTACAATATAAATAGTAGAATAAAGTGGGATATGCAATGGATTTTCCCCTACCACTTACCTACCCTATAGTCCATTTGTTTAGGTACTTAAATAAAAAATGTAAACAATCTTGAGATGTCTATGAAATATACATTTATAAAATTATTTTTACTTACCTTCAAATACAAAATACTATATGTATTAGCTTATATTCATATGAAATTGCGTGCCTATTATCAGACCTATTAAAAAAATAAAAAAATCAAAAACAAAATAATCTTTATTTCATATAGCAAGAGAGCAAGAAACTCTAGAGGTTGCTCTTTATAAATAACATTAGTACACATTCAACATTTACAATACGTTTTTCTGTTTGTTTTGAAACATCAGAGACCCAGACTACATTTATGAGCTAAACGGGTTACTACCACGGATTTAACAGCAAACCAATCAACTACTTTAAATATAGCATTGTTCACATCGTCGTAGAAACATTGGTGCCTTTTAACTTTAAATAATAAGGAAGTATCATCCAGCAAACAATACTATCTCATGTTGTATATCCTCCATGAGGCTAGGTAAGTCATTAATATAAACTAAAAACAAAAATGGGCCTAGAATTGAACTTTGAGGGAGACTCATGCTAATTGCAGACTTTTTTATTGTCCATAACACATATCGTACCTAGTATAAGATACGCGTTATAGCAACACGTGACTGACTAGAATTCGATATCGGCATCACTATCGCACCAAGAACGCCGCCCGATTATTAGAGTACTGTGTTCGTTCGTCGTGTCCGCCCGCTGCGCTGTCTTCACTTTGTTCGTTCGGTGTGTTTGTATTCGTGCATGTTCGTTCCATTCCATTCACTCAGCCGCGCGCCTCAGAGTTCCGAGATCGATGTTGTGAGGAACGTCGCGAAGCGTTACACGAACCAAACTTAACTCCATAGCGCGTACTCGACTGTTATTTTATTTATTATCTCTTGTTTGTTATTTTAACATTTCACAATAACCATAGTGCGCAGTGATAATCTTTCATTACGTTGGCAGTGATAAATATCTAAGGTACGTCATTCTTGGCTCTCTTGATCCTGTTGCTGTTGATTAATTTAAGATTTTATGTCGTGAATTCGCAAAATGTGTAATTTTTAGCGATAGTATAATGGTTTGGCCGGATAGTTATTTCGTTGCGGTCATGTATTAAGCCATATCGAATTGCTCTTTCAGTTTTGCAAGTTTTATAGTGCGGAGAATTCGGTCAGCATGACGTCATGAGGACTGATTTATAAACATAAAACGACTTTCAGTTCCATCTAAAAGGCGGGAGCACAAGGTCACTACTCGGCACGTACACATAGTAAACAGGCATTGGCAAACGTTATGGAACTTCTATTTTTGTTATTGCTATCATTGATAGTCAACGGTGGTAGATAGACCCGCCCTGCGGCGGCGGCGGCGCCCTGTATGCCTCGAACATTTCGGAGACTGACCGCACCTAGCGTACACTGATTGTTAGCTGCTGTGGATTAACACTCCCTGTAATTGAACTCCTAGTCTGATTAACTTAATAAATTTAATATGCTTTGTCAATGTCCACAATTTCCAATCAGTTCCAATGTTTCGACACAAATCCCCTGAAGACTGTTTTGGCTTGGATACCTATAAATGGTTGAATTTTGTCGCAGTGATGCGATGTTAGCTTTAACGGTTACCTAGTTTGCTGCTAAGGACATAAACTGTGATGTCAATTAATTACCCAGCAATGGAGCCATTTGCCAAACAGAATTGAAATCTATCATTGATGCAATGAACATAATTAGACGACTATTTGATCTCTAACCGTAGCTCATTGAATCAATGTTGCTGCTATGCTATTATGTACTTTCTAGTACATACATATTTAGTTAGATACTTTAGTCACTGCTGTGCGTCTGTTTGTGGTTCTAGTTTATTTTAACAGTACTGAACCTGAAACGAGAACACTGTGTTCACAAGTTAATATTATTGCAGTTTGGCATATAGTCAATGAGAATGGGAAGTGATCTTTTGAAACATAGTAATTTCATTATAAATGAATGACATAATGAACCCAACAGAATCAAATATAATGTTGATGTAAGAACCAACATAAACATAAATAAAAATAAATGAATTAGTCACTAATATGTTTACCATGCAAAACACTACAAACATTGTTATAACCCTGGTACCCTCCGATCATGACCTTGAATCTTGGTCAGTGATGTTATGGAACAATATTTCTCCATTTTCTTATTCTGTGAATCATGTAGCTGCCTATTTATGAATGTGTGATGTCAGATATTAACACAGTGCAGGTGGCAAGCTGTAAAAGTTTATAAGATGTGGGCGTTGCTTCAATTTCATTAATTTGCTTACTTGATGATTAGTTGACTGCCTCCATGGCTGAACGGTTACCATGCTGGACTGCCACGCAAAGGTCCGAGGTTCGATTCCCGGGCCGGGAGAAATATTTGTGTGGCCTACATTCATTTCTCTCGTGAGTCTGGGTGTAATTTGTGATTGTCTATGTGTGTGTCCATGGCACCCGCGACACAGGGTTTTCCTAGTGCAGAGCTATGTTGAGTGTATGCATTATTAAGTTAGGACTTGATAATTAAAGTGAATCTACATAAAAAAGTTCCATTATCATTTTATGAGAAAAAAAAAGAAATAGTACATTTTAACCAATTTTTGCACACTTAACTAATCTCGAGTTTGCAAACAAGTGTGGGTGAAGAACATGGTCATTCACTAATAAAAGATGATGCTCCTTAGAATCAAGTATGCACAGTGGCTCTATATTAGGTGTGACTCACACATGCTGCAAGGCGAAGTATTACACAATTTGAATAAATGTTAATTTAATCATCCTCTGTTGATCAAACTGAATGCTTGCTAACATTTGTACAGTAACAAGATTACCTTGTTTTTAAAATTCTATATATCTAAATTATCTATTTTGATCTGCTTTTGCGTAGATCAGTATAAATGTCATCAAATTTGAAAATTTACAAATAACTCATCTCCAATGTTGTTTCCCCTTTTTTTTGTACAGACACAATGTGGTTATGCGATTTTTGAATGTATCTGTAAAAGTAGCAGTATAACGTATTAGTTCTATGACAGGATTATTTACACATAGTCTATTGTTTCAGTTCCGAGCGTTCGAAAGTCCGCGTTACTTTTTACCAAGGGGTTCGTCCGCAGTGCGTGTCCCCGCCACCGGCGCCACAGGAGTCCCACGTCCTCTACGCGGCCTTGCTATCCGCCGCCGCTAACGCCGACATGGCCGATCACGCCGCCTATAACAGACAGATCAGGTAATGACCACGGCCTCGCCACGTTTCAATCACTTTTGCCAGAAATATTTTTGACGTTAATGTCCCCCTCATGTATTTTAATTTCTGTAATACAATCAGATAATCGAATTTGAAATGAATTTTGCGAGCTTAAAGTGTGGCCCCAATAAAAAAAACAACCTATTATTATCTTGGTTTGCAGTCCATACAAGTAAACCTACCTAGTTTCACATTGCTGCACAATTACAATGTGGTCTCTTCCGCCGCTGTTTATTATGCGTATGATCAAACAAATCCATTTACCTGTTTAGTTAGGAGGCCACACAGAATGCAAATTAATTATTTATTAGTGCCACGTTACGAAATATAATAAGTATATAGTAATAAGTCTTTTTTGAAATCGCGTTGTTTAACCAATGTCTGACGCACGTACTTGTAAATTTCAGCACTGAAAGCGGATGGGACAACCCATTCCGTCCGGACGGCGACCTGAGCCGCGAAGCAGATGAAATCGTATCGCTAATCAAGGGAGGCAAACCCATCACGCCCACGCCTACTGCCGCTCCGCAACTCGCCGGTGACGAAGAGGAGAAAGCTCATGTGAACAACCTTAACGTGAGTACAAAAACCTTTGAAATAATATCATTTGGTCATATTTTTATTAAACTACCTAATCATGGGCATTTGACAACATATGTGTTAATATGGATCTTTACGGAATTCACAGACAAGTGCTCCTTCTTCACCACAAACTAAAGTGGCGAGTCCAGTGCAACAGAGCACACCTAAAGCTATGAATGGCACGAAGAATGGCGCAGCAGTGGTCGAGGCGCGTCCCGGTCAAGTGGAGGTGCAGCGCTCGCTGCCGCAGGAGCCGCAGCAGGCAGAGCATGTTACCATCAAGAAGAAGCCCAAGTGCAAATGCTGCGTCATCCAGTAAACCGGAGGAAAATTCGAAACTTTGCGCTTCACACCGGTAACACGCTATGCTTTATATGTCTAGGCATATTCACAACTTTGGTGTTTACTCGGTGCTATTTCATTTTCGACTTGTTCTACACCATTTGTGATTTAGGATACTGGTGTTTTTATGACGAGCGCACGTTTGTATGTAGACGTATCAACGTTTTGGGTTTAGCTGAATACCCGAAAGTTAAACGCAAACATGCGCTCTACCACACCAATGTGCATATTTATAAAGTAATAGCCTATAATCTTAATAGCATGTCTGTTTATTAAATACAATGCGTTATAAATCTGGCCTGAGCAAATACGAACTGAATAGCATTTTGTTCGAATTCTTTTCAAGGTTGCGTTTGTGTATCATTTTTTAAACATCTGTTATTATATTACTGTTTTCGATAATTTTATTCAAAGTTAATATAGGATTTGTAGGGTACAAATAAAGTATTTATTTTTAAAGCTAGTCTGACGGAAATAGTTTTGAATATTTTATATTATATATTACAGACCAACATGCATTTTTAATTCACTAAGGTATTATAGGGTACAATGCATGTCGTGCTCCTAAAATATTGTTTTAGTATCTATTTTCATTGTCAGAATCTCACGCCAGCGCAGCTATACAAAACATGTAATAACGTATTATGATATAAAGCTTGCATGAAAAATGTATAGAGATAAACATATTCTGCTAAGTACATTGAAGTGGCAGTGGTATACAGGATGCAAAATTCTTTTTCGAGATGAAGAATTTGGACGTATTATGACACTTACAGCTACAGTAGCAATAATAAAGTTGCAGTTGACTTCATTTTTTGGAGGCGTATCTCGTCGACTGAACATTGATATTCTGTAACCAGGCTAGGCTTTTGTTCAGATATCATTTAAATAAAAATGTCATAATTTTGAAATATCATAATAATTTATTGAAAAAGTGTTACTAAGTTAAATAAAATTTAAAATACATCATTAAATGTATATTTTTATAGGTTTATTTATAAAAAAAAATGTTTACGGTACACGCGAAAACGTCGGCTATTCGAAATACTAGTTAGTAATATTTGAAGCATACAACTGAAGTTATTTCTGAAGACTTGAACTGCGTTAAATATCCTCGCATATCGATTGCTACGAAACGGTATGGTATTAAAAATTGTCTTTGTAATAGTAGAGCTACAGTTTTGTATCTTTTATACTCTCGCGACGATTCGCCATTAGTTTTATGCCTACATATATTTAATAAATGTCTGTAGTACACGCTAGCAACTGTTGCACAATTTCAGTTTTATGTGAAGAGTCGAAAGAAATTCAACCAAGATGATATTTTGTTACATTTTTGTATCCTTGATTGTACTTTAAAAATAATAGTACCTATTTATATAAAGCGCAGTTACTGTATAACGGACAAAATATTTTTAGTCCAATTGCCACATTAGCTGGGAACTTTTAATGTATCCATACAGCGCTTCTTTGATTGACAGTTAATCTCATTATTGTTGTTAGCTTATTAACATGGGTATTATAACCTTACACATGTTATAGATAACATGCTTGCGTCCAGTAGTTAATACACATGTATTAATTTTTGTGTAGGTCCCTAATCAGTCTAGATAAATCAAAGTCAAATTAAGATAATATGATAGGAGATCCGTATTTTTGTAATAGGCAAGTAGAAATTCGTATGTTCTATGACTGATTAGTGACTATAGTACTGCTGGAATAGTAGGTACTTATATACAAGTAAGATATTTTCTGCAACCATGAAGAATTAGCGTGGTATCGAAGCCGCTTAAAATTATATAAGATAAAACAACGTGGAAGACACTATAAGAAATGCCTCTTAGACTTTTTTTGAGCATCGTCGAAACCTAAATGAAATACGGAAATGACGTAAACTTTCCATTTCCGATGGGATAGAGCGTTCTAAGCTAGTTAAGTGAATAGTTAGTTAAGATATGATTTAACTTTGTTATCTACACGTAAATTATTTTTGACTTTGACGTATTCTTTGTGTAGGTTTCATAGGTAGTATGGGTAGAATCCAATGTACTGCACTACATATGACCGTAACTTATTAAAAATTCTAAAGTTCTATAAAGCAGATCGCCATTAATAAAATTTTTCAAAATAAGTTTTAAACGTGTTTTGAAGCAAGGTATATATTTAGGTCTAACTAAAGCATTTGTGTCTGGTATTCGGCTATATTGTAGTTGTTTTTATTTTGCAGATCGGCACTACGAAACATATCGCACCATTTGCTTTTCGGCCTTTAAATACAACCTTAGATTGCATCTAACCTGTTCCCTATTTTAATGATTAAATGTACGTATTTATAGTTCATATAATCGAGAAATATTTCTCTTAAACTCTACGAATCTGCTTTTCCGATTAACCAGTCTACAATTTAAATCTCATTTTACATTCTGACTTATTTAATAGATATTATTGAGTAATAGTACTTGTTACCTTGTTATTTTGAATTTATATGATCATAGAAAAGTGCGATTTAGGGGCACAGAGGTTTGATCATCATAATAATAATTTTATGTATAAAATGATATTCTAAGATGTAACAATATGAAAGCAATATTGACGAAGAACTAATGAGAAAAAAGAAAAATGAAACTGGTGTTACTTAAATTTTGTATTTAGAAAAATAGGAATGGTGAATCATGGAAATTGTGCCAAAGTTACAGCAACAATTGGTACATGGTTAAGAACATTGGTAAACTGCTATCATTATATAGTTGGACGATCATTGTGGCCACATATTGTTACAACTACTCAACTAGGTATTTATGTAATAAACAATGTAAAATATTATGTATGTATGTATCATAATAAATGTCTGGTAATAAATTTATAGTAATTAGCATGAGAAAGGGGGATGTCAGCCTCTAGCTTGGGCCTGAAAGCACCCTTATTTCTTCAGATGCGAAAGTACGTTCCTTAATATAGTTTTTTATTTACAAGTAAAATACTGCTATTAAGGTTCTACGTGAACGGTATTTATTGTACCCAATATTTTAGTTCTTGTCACCATTGTATTGAAAGTATGAGCAGCTAATATCAATCATGGCACCTAGTTATATTCGATTGTTTTATTTTGTGTTCTTGTTTTCGACATTCTATAAGTTTAGCAGTATGTGTAAAACAAAACTAAAATGACATTATATTTATATAAAATATTTATTTTCTATTATTATTATCAATGGATATGTACAAATCAATTACATTGTAATTATTTATATTAAATCTTTAAAGCCAATATTTCGTTTTATTATTGAATTCACAAAGTATTAGTAACAATATCTTCAAATCGCAACTTGAAAGGTGTGAGTGCGTATTTTACTTCTATTTGAAGCTATGAATAGTGTAGTTTCCTCTACTGGAAAAAACTTGTACAACACATTCGAGTTATAGGTTAAGGACGTTTGCGCACTGCATCCGATCCGAATCCGAAAATGTACAGATTTAAAGAATTCAACGATTTGGAATGTCGCATGTGCATTGCGTCCGACTGAATCTGAAAAATATCGCTTGTACATCTATAGATACACAATTGATTCTGGTTACTCTAGTGCTGTGTTGCATGCAGCGTCCGATAACTATGCGACTTTTTAATCGCCGTCAACTTTTGGCATTGTTAACGAAGACGCAGGAGAAATAGAGATCTGGGTACACTTGATTACTTTTTATAGGAACATTTTATAATAATGACAATGAACTAAGGCAAACAAGCAAGAAATTTTATAATTATTACCGATTGAGTGGTGTGTCCGCTTTTCATTTATTTTATATAACAGTATCTATGAAAAATTTTAGTTCGACAAACATTTATACAAATTATAAAATTAGTATTACATTTAACTAATAAACTATTTATTATTTCTAAAATTTACTATTTTTATTACCTACGACAGAATGTGAATAAAATAGTAATCTTAATGTGGTTTATAATTGAGAATATCATAAATGTAATGAAACTTATTTTATTGATTAAATTATTCCGGCTCGTGTTACATTGGCTCCTTCACTAGGCATAGTCTGTCGCATAGGTGAGGTTACAAATATAGAACGCAAATAGTTTATAATTGTGAACTACGTAGATATTATAGTCTTATTTCTAGTCATTTGACAAATAATAGACAAATGACTAGGAATAAGAATTTTAGTTAACAATCTATCACAATATTTAAAGGAAATGATTATTTTAATGAATAATAAATTGTGTGTGTGCGTCCGTGTGTGTGTTTTTTGTGAACGTATGTGCTGTAGTATATGTGTGTTTGTGTAGGCAGAAAGTTTAGTTCAGATATTAACTCTCAGGGTCGTATTCCAGAACTCTAC
This sequence comes from Hyposmocoma kahamanoa, assembly GCF_003589595.1. Classification (NCBI taxonomy): domain Eukaryota; kingdom Metazoa; phylum Arthropoda; class Insecta; order Lepidoptera; family Cosmopterigidae; genus Hyposmocoma; species Hyposmocoma kahamanoa. Next base: position 13,218,161 of record NW_020653200.1, on the reverse strand, counting down.
TCAATGCTCAAGTCAGGATTTGAGCAGACTTGCGTATGATTTCAAGCACTGGAAATACGACCCTAATGGCAAGGGCTCGAGAATGATTTTCAGTGCTCACTGCAATACTCAAGTTCTAACTTGAGTATTGAGTAGAGTTCTAGAATACGACCCTTAGTATTTCCTCAATATCCTCATAGTATAGTGTATTGAGCCACTTTTACACTTTGTTTCATTAACTGAACATGACCAAACTGAACACCTTTTTAAAAATACTATGGCGCTAACCCTTTTGTAAACAAAAGGACCAAGAAAAGAAATTAATTTATTTGACAAGGCAGTCCTTCTTGAGGGCACTGGGATTCTAAATTTACGTTTTTGAAGCATAAGACGTGCTTGTTCCCTCATGAACACAGAACCTCCATGTCTCAGTATACATTTTTCTTTGGATACCTCACCGGCTTCTTGTTATGTATCGATACCTGCTAATTCCCTCCACCCCTCCGCGCCACCGCCACTGCGTAAGCACTTGGATCGGACACAGTGCGTACACGTTAATGCAATTAATACTATAGGTACTTACTTCGGCCCGTAAAAATAATGATACGAATTGAAGGTATTCTGGAGTTACGAAGATAAAATCCGGATTTAGTGCGCAATATCTCATGACTACGTCGGACCGTCATTTCTCGGATTCGGAACTGATACGGATTGGAGGCAGATGCGCAAACGTTCTACTGAATAAAAAAGATCGTTAGTTTTGACGTGGTGATAGGCAAGTTAACTTTCAAGAGGGTTCCTTTTTTATGCTTTTAAGTTACGGCAGTTCACTAAAACTAGGGCATCGAAACCCAGACCAATTTTGAAATCCGGGTTTTCGGGTCATAGTATAGTCAAAACCCGGGTAGACTGGGCTTTTTCGAGCTTTTCGATCTTTTTGTTATGTTACAAAAAAAAGAAACTGTTCCTATGCTGATTTTCTACAATGAAACAAAGGAAGAGATGAAGAATTATCATAAATGAAACAGGACTTTCCAAATTAAAAAACATTGTATAAACTGTTAAAGAAATTTTCCATTCCACTTTACGCATTGCTTGTTTTCTTGGTTGTTTGGTAGGTAGGGAAGAAACGTAGCAACTACGCTTCTGTACACATAATTAATTACATGTAAGCGTGTTTTTATTACATTTATTATTGTATTCGAAGTGGTTTATACATAATAAATAACAAAAAAATTAGGTAAAATACTCGAAAAACCCTGGTTTTTAAAATCAAACCCGGGTTTCTTTGTAACCATCAGAACTGGGAAAATCCGGCTTTTCTCGGACCGGGTAAACCCAGGCTCGATGCTCTATCTAACACAATAGGTAAGGTAGGTGGGTAGGTTGGAATATACCGTAGAAGTGAAACAATACATTAAGTTTTGGTTGTATTTTCTAGAAATCTTTCCGCAAAGTACAAGAGTTTATTACTTTATATAATAAAAATATTTTTAAGCAAAATATTTCCATAAGTATAATATTGTCAACTGATTTCATTGACTTAATAATTAATTGTAAAAAGATTGGTACAATATCGCATGTATAAATAAAACATACGAAAGTAATTGGTTTTTTCACTCTGGATTTGTTATGTCAATTACACATCATAGTAAAGCCGGGTACTCATTAGCTATATAACTGTGTAACTGTAACGTGACAGATACAGTAACGAGGTTCTAGTGTGTACGCATGAAATAATCTTCATTTGATAGAATGAGTACCTGGTTATAAATAAAGTTCGCATACCACGTACACACTATGATTTTTGGTAACATAACATGCAACAGTTACAGCTCGCTAGTGAGTACCCAGCTTTATGTGTGTCATTTGGAAAACATTAGGATGAGCCTTGACAATGTCGTGCAATACATTGGGCAACGTTAAGCATGCGCGAGTACCATTCGCGGATGGTCTGTGCAAAATGGCACACAAGTGCTACTATACCTGCCTTCCCCGTTAACCCAACACTGCGTACGCACAGTTTTCCATTCGCACAACGGCTAGTAAATCAGCCGTGTACTTATTTACGCTGGATGTGCTGTGGTCTGTATATTGTATAATGGTAACTAAATATGGCCAACAATGAAGGAATTATAAAATGCAACTTGCAATTGTAGCACTAACTTACACTTGATATTATTGCTACTACAATCCAAATATCTTAATGATCGATGTGTTATTATAAACTAGAAAACTGCAATCGATTCATAAAATTACGTACGAATATGAATTTTGAAATATTTCATGTAATATTATAATTATGATCATTATATAAACTTAGTCCCGAAAGAATGCGAAGGAATGTTCTATTACCTCTCTAAAACACGAATATATTCGATCTAAAATGTACCTATGTTATAAAATTGTACATAAACACACAATAGTAAAAAATTATTTTAAATGCTTCTTACCTTAAAAAACTTACTGTATAAAATTATTTGTACAAAAAATATTCAAAAAGATTAACTATTAGATAGTTCTAGAGCCTTGTTGAGGATTAATGAGACGTCCATCGGTGGGAAGTTCTGAAGTAATTTGACATTAGCCGCGAAGTCGCCGCTCAGCAGGTTTTCTCTCATCAATCTGATACAAAAATATGACAGTGTTAAGGTCCTCGTTGTCGTAGGCTCTGCACAATCCTACTTAACATCGCATATTCCATGAGCCTGATTCTAAACCTCGTAAGAAATTAGCGGCAATTCCGCGTAACGTTACTATGACATTCGTAGAGAGGCATTGACCTACTAACAAATGGATGTCGGTTCGCGCTAAAAAGTGTCCGCACCTATAGGGCGTCAAAATCGCATACAGGGCGTCATTCGCGCAACACTCTTCGAGTCTTCTTGTTCGACTGAGAGCGCGGTTGTCAATCTTGCAGTACTATATAATAATAACTTGTAAAAATTACTGCAGTAAAGTCAAATCATATTTTCACTAAACAAATATATTGTGTTATCATAATTTTCATTTAAAAGTGTTATTTGGTACCGTTTTAAAGTAATTAATTTATATATAAATTAATCGTAAATATAAATTACAAAAGCAAACAAAATAATCAAATAGCTAAATGTCCTTTTTTTACACATTGCATGCGCAAAGGATGGAAAGAGACCCATTACGTCAATTTCAAGAAGCCTAAATAAACTTATTGGTCATTTTCAAATGTTCGAAATATAAGCGATTGAAATATTTGGAACAAAGAAACTATAGAGTCGTGTTGATTTTAATCTTATTTTTAAAATGACTTTTTATTAAACGTTAGCAATAACTAACAAAATATTGTTGTACTCGTTTTACTGCTTGTCATCAGAAGTCAGAAAATACATTTGCCCGAAATAACGTTAGCTCGAATTATCATAATTTCAAATGTATTTTTTTAGGAATATTACAAAACAAAATTACTTGAAAGGGTAACGGTTTTATTATAAATCGGTTTTCGGAATTACGGATATTTGAGTTTACGTTTAGTTGTAACATTGGCACATTTCTTATAGTACAAGCTTATTTTCATATTTGTAGTAATATTTGTATGTATGTATCTGCCCAACTCTTTATTATATCTTTAAGTGAATTTGTACAAAATTCAACATAATAATGTACATAAAAATTAATTAAAATTTACGAGAAATCCATTCTTTTCCATTATTCTTATGTTCAAGTATTTTTCAGTCGAAGCTAAATATGGTGCATTTTGTTAAGTTTCCAGTAGAATCTGAATATGGTGTTTTTGGGTCCTTAAATTGTTACAAGCAAAATTAGGCAGTACTGTAATGAGGTTAAAACTTAAATTAAATGTTTTAGTTTTTTATATTTCGTTAGATGTCACTACGTTTGCATAGGTTAACTTCGGACATTTTTTTAGTGGTTTTTGTATTTGACCCGATGTCCATTTGTTGCTAGGTCAATGAAGAGAGGCTTTAGTTTTCCTACTGTAAGAAGTAACAATAAGTTAACAGATCCACACGCAAAATAGGCGCTTTGTCGTCGAGTTGTGGATACCAGCCCGTTGCACCAAGTACCAAGTACCAAGTTAACAGATGACAAAACTGTTACAAATAAAGTAATAAAAATGTCTTTTAATTGAATAAAAATACACGCATACTCAATTATTTGGTCAAGTGTGAGTTGTCCATAAAAATGAATAAATAAATAAAATAATTTTTTTTTATTGTTAGGATCATTTCATAGTACGGAACCAAAAAAATTGGGACAGCAGAAGTTGGTCAAATTTAATAAAATGTTTTTTATACAAAATGAATAAAATTGACTATTTTTTTAATGCTGATAGATTCAGTTTCTTATAAGAATTATTTTATTGTATTGGATTAAAAGAATCGGGACAGCAGAAGTGGGCCAAATTTAATAAAAAGTTTTTTTCATTCAAAATGACATTTTATTAAAGAAGGATGGCGAAAGCTGACCCAAACTCAACGAAGTGCCGTTCATGGACTTTGCTAGTATAATTTTACGTTTTAGTTTATATATATATTCATATTTTTCTATATTTTTAGAAGTCGGGAATAAAGAATTTTAGAATAGATGCAAGAACGTAACGCAATTGATTCAGTTCGACCATAGATCAGGTAACGTTCTTATACGTACGTTTCATTGTTTACCTAGAATATATACCCATACAATGAAATGATCCTTACATGAAACCGTGTTGATCAGCCCTAAAAAAAATTTGATCAATTTTATTCATTTTTATGGACAACTTACACTTGGCCTAATAATTGACTATGCCATTATATTTTTATTCGATTGAAATATACTTTATTTATAGCAGTTTTGCTATCTGTTAACTTATTATTACCTCTTACAGTAGGAAAAACTGAAGCCTCTCTAGAAATGTCATATTAAACATATGAGAGCGTGTAATGTAAAAAATTTGTATATTTCTAGATTTATTTAAAAAAGTTATCGATATCAATGTACTTATTAGGTACGTACTTACGATATCAATTTAAAACCTTTTGATATCTCTTATATTTATGGAATAATCGCCTGGACACACTTAACGATTACACCCTTTATATACGTTGTGGTCATTACGTTTGTGTTCATTTTTGAATGCCATTTTCGAGTGCGTCAGTGCGTTAATAATCAAATATCATGGCTAGTCAAATGAACATATTATTATTTATCATAGTTAGTTAGTTTAATACTTAAAGTTAGTTTCATACTAATATTACCAATTAAGGAAACGAGAATAAAAATTAATGTTTTATTTACTAATTTCTTAATGTTAATATCTCATTATTTTATTGTTAAATATAGAAAATATATTTTTAAGCTGTCATGTAAAGAAATTTCCAGAAAACGATGTCTAAAATACAGGTATACATTTACTTAGTTTAGGCATCGCAATGACGCTTTAGGTTCAAATATTAAAATCAATATAATCAAATCAGCTTTACTATGAAGAAATGTTTAATTTAGATTCCCGTCTTAATGCTTATTGAATACTATAATATCTTTATTTGCATTGCTTTACAAGTGGTTTTTGAGTTGATCACAACGCATTCTGGCTATTTCTATAAGTGCCACGACACTACTTACTACGCACTTTTCAGGTCGGTTTTTTTAGTACTCTGTACTGAGATTATAATTTAGATATTTTACAAAAATTGCTTTAGAATACTAAAAATCATGCAATGGTAAGACTCATTGTTTGTTCTTTATTCATTATACATAGAGAAGCGAACGTGCTTTTATTCTCCGATTTTTTACAGACTATGTAACGAAGTTTATTCAAATTGATTTCTCCGTCGTATTATATATTAAATAATAATGAAATAAATTATAAATAATGGAAATAAATTATAAATAATGAAAATAAATTGTAATTGTTTCAATATAAATCATCGTAACTCATTCCGTATAGTAAGAAAAAATAAAAATACACATAAATTACAAAAGCAATCAAAATAAATAACCGCTAACTGTCCTTATTCTACACAAGACATGCGCAAAAGACAGAAAGAGACCCGTTACATCAATTTCAAAATTCGAACCCCAAGCGATTGAAATATTTAGATATAGTACAAAGAAACTATAGAGTTGATTTAATGTTAATCTTATTTTTAAAATGACTTTTTATTAAATGTTAGTAATAACTAACAAAATATTATTGTATTCGTTTTAGTTTGGGGTTACCAATCAGAAGTTCAAAAATACATTTGCCGGAAATAATGTTTGCTCGAATTTTCGTAATCCCAAATGTATTTTTTTACATTATTTTCGGAATATTACAAAACAAACTAACTTCATCTTTTCTTTATAATAAGCAACCAAAATCCCCTGAAAGCATAACGGTTTTATTATAAATCGGTTTTCGAGATTATGAAACTTTGTGTTTACGTTTAGTTGGAATCTAGAAATACGAAACATCGATATATTTCTTACAGCACGTCAGAACTATCAACAGAGAGACACAGCTATTTTCACATTTATAATATTTGTATGTACTTATATATATACACAACTCCTAATACTTGAAGTGAATTCGTATAAAATTCAACATAATACTATAAAATTTATTAATTGACGTTCAGACTACTCCATCACTCTTGTGTTCAAGTAGTTATCACTAGAAGCTAAATATGGTGCATTTTGTTACTTCCAGTAAGAAGCTGAATATGGATAATTTTCGGGCCTTTAAATTGTAGCAAACGAAATTAAGCAATACTGCAATGACTTTACAATTTAAATTAAATGTTTTAGTTTTTCTTTTATATTTCTATACATGTCACTACGTTTGTAAAGGGTAACTCCAGCCATGCTTGTTATTGGCTCCAACGCTGACCGCGAAAAGCCGGAAAAACTCCGGACATTTTTTCACGGTTTTTGGATTAGACTTTGTATTTATTGTCATCCATTTATTGGGAAGTCAATGGGCAATCTCCTTTGGCAAATACAAGTAAAACAATACCACTGTTACACTACTCGCAAAATTGCGAAAAGAAATCCTCTACACCCAGTCTAGCCAAGGGTGGAATTTCATTTTTCATATACCTAATTAACCAGTACGTAATACATATCGATACCGCCACGCCACGATAACTTTCCGTCTCTAGTATATTCATGAGAATTGCTTTATTTTTTATAGGCCCATTTTGTGTACGGACATGACATCAATGTGTGTTTGATCTGTGTATTTGTAAAAATAAGCTAGTGTTGTCGATGTTTGTTTGTGTCAAACCATAGTGACACAACTCAATATTGCATTCGAGTGCACCTGTTTACTTGTAGTCTTACCCCCCCGCCCCTCAAAAAGTGGCAGAGTGTGTTCACAGACATAATAGTTCTTGTGACGTCATAGTGGGTACAAAAATGAGGCCCTGTGGTTATGTTCGAGAAGTAACGCTAATAGCGCCTCCCATCCTTTATGCTCTAAGCACATACCTTACTGTATAAGTGTATAATAAAGTTCGTACATAACCTACAAACGTACGATTTGAACGAACGAGTGAATAATTCTTACAATATCATGGCACAGCACACGTAAATGAGGAAGTTGAACCGCTGCCCATCGGCGAACAGAGAGTCCCAGATCCTCTCGACGTCCGGTAGAGAAAATTCTTGAGAGAGCAGCAGTGTCAGCCATCTAGAACAACAGTCTCATTGGTTTGTTTTGTATTGGATTAATTGAAATTGAAAGTGGTAGCTCAGTGGCAGAACTAGGCAGTTCCGGGCCTGTGCAGACTAAAAAGTCATCAGTAAAAAAAGGACGAAAAATTTAATTCTACCTTAAAATTGTTAAATTGTGTTGAATCTTATCAAATTAGTTGTGATACATACACATGCTGTCTGAAATTCTGCAGTAGTTGTGTAAGTGTCGATAAATTTGACAGCCCTAAACTTTTTGTATTTATTCGGACGAACAAGTCGGGCGCTTGGTGGTAAGCGACAGGCCTAGCGATAACAGTTGCAGTGCCACTCAGAACTTTAAATCACAAAGATTTGGAGACACACACCCTTAGACATAAGTTTTCACATATAAAGCTCGACTGATGGTAAGCCCCGTAGTGAGTCTCGCAAGCAAGAGCACTTTTAAGTATCAGTGCTCAGGAAAACTGCATAACTGCCTCTGTGGTCGAAAGGGTACCATGCCGGACTGCCACGCAGAGGTCCCAGGTTCGACTCCCGGGCCGGGAGAAATATTTGTGTGGCCTACATTTATTTCTCTCGTGAGTTTGGGTGTAATTTGTGGTTGTCTATACGTGTGTCCATGGTACCCGCGACACAGGGTTTCCTTAGTGCGGGGATGTGTTGAGTGTGTGTGTTATTATTATTATTTAGTTCAGTTTGATGTCACGACTGCTTTTTTAAATGGCGAGCTTTCTAAGGAAATCTTTATGCAGAAACCGTAAAGCATTAATGATAGCTCCGGAAATGCACGAGTATGTCGACTATAGAATATTCTATAGGGCCTTAAATATGTGAACTATAACCGAGGGGCACTGCAACTGCGCCGGTCACCCTGAGACACAAGTTGACAAATCCCATGTGCCTGTAATTTCACCAGCACCCTTACCCTTCAAAACCGGAACGCAGTTCCTAATACCCACATTACCGCTTGGCGGTAGAAATAGGTAAGGTGGCAGAATTCCCCTGGACGAACTCTTTCACAAGGAGCTGTACTGCTACTGAAAAGTACTAAAATGTCCTTCTCCTAACGTAGTAAAGACAAATTTGTAACTGGCTCCGTGGCCGAACGGTTACCATGCCGGTCTGCCACGCAGAGGTCGGGAGATTGTTCTTTCGAGGTCTCGAGGTCGAGAGAACAATCTGTATGGCCTACATTTATTTCTCTCGTGAGTTTGGGTGTAATTTATGGTTGTCTGTGTGTGTGTGTGTGTGTGTGTGTGTGTGTGTGTGTGTGTGTGTGTGTGTGTGTGTGTGTGTGTGTGTGTGTGTGTGTGTGTATTCCAAGGCACCCGCGATACAGTTTCCCTAGTGCGGGGCTATGAGTGCGAGCGTTAAAAAAGTGCGTTGTCACAATCGGCACCAACTTGCTTAAAAGAGTGGAATAAGCCATTAAGCCATGAATTGAATTTGAATTGAATTAAGTCCGAAAGTCTCACTAAAGCAGTTACTTCAACTCATCCCGTTTGATGTACCTGAAGCTGTAGTACTGAGGTCGTAACTCGAGCTTCTCGAGTTGATTCCATACGGCGACGTCGTGTCTTTTCACACAGTCGCTTAGTTTGGTCATCATGTAGTTAATTCCACTTTCAGCCTCGTCTAGTGTCCGGATGAAGAAGTCTCGTATCTCCGCCATTAAGTTCGTGAAGCAAAAAAAGCAGTCTGCTTCTGCATGCTCTGAATAACAAAGAGCAATACGCAACACTTTATAAAAGGAATGTTAGACCTGATCACTTTTTCAACACTCTTATAGCACGTGTATATAACATTTGAACATTGTAGTGTTGTAACTAGACTTTCACTGTATCGGTAATTTGAAACTATTTACAAGTATAAAAAACTGATGATGACGCATTAAAACAAGGACTATCATCAGACTGTAAGTGTTGTGGTGCTATAATATTTTTTATTAAATACTTTCAATTACCACCTTCATGTTAAATCATATTCGGCGTTAAAATCTTATCTAATCTTCCTTTCCTTTCAGATTTTCCTCCCATCCTTTTGGCACATAGATGTCTAGTGACATTTAAAAACAATTACCATCTGTACTGTCTTTTTGTCTTGTATCAAAATGAAGTCGTAAAATTATTTTAAGTATTCGAAATAACAAAGTTCATAGTCTATTCTACTTACGCCTATATTCCTTATTAGAGTCACAGGCAAAGGTGTGGTATATAGGGCCAATGATTTCATTCATGCCCTGTACGTAGCCCTGTCCGGGGTTAAGCTTCGCGTAAAGGAACAGCATACGCTCCACCACTTCCCAGTGCGCCTCGCAACCTTCGTGCAGCGGCGCGTAGTCTCCACACGAGAGGCTATCAGATCGACGAATTTCGTTGCTTAGCTGAAATGTTTCAATTACCATAAAGTAGCCCGCGATTGTTATCATACACTGTGGCCAATGAAGAGCTGCATAACTTTAAACATAATTATGTACCTGATTGTGAATTGAGAAAACACGTGCGATCAAATTTAATTAAACACCTGTGACCTGGTCAATTACATGTGCAATAAAGAATTCGACCAAATGTGTCACTATTTCCACTTATACAGTATTGCAAAGTCCTATTTTCACAAAAACATGATTTGGACTCAGGCAAAATGTCTCTATGGCCAACGGTTACCGTGTCGGACTGCCACGCAGAAGTCCCAGGTATGGCCTACATTTATTTATCGCGTGAGTTTGGGTGTAATTCGTGGTTGTATATGTGTGTGTCCATGGCACCCGCGACACAGGGTTTCCCTAGTGTGGGGCTACGTTGAGTGTGTGCGCTATTATTATTATTACAAAACTGCAGTGCTACTCATTAATTGCGGCCTTGAGGACCTGGATATTTAAGTATTTTTAAGTAAGCACCTCATGCATGCTCATAGATGTGCATGTAAACCACCGGCCACATATAGCAGAACGTATCAAAATTAAAAGACGATTGAAGTAATTGTTTTTTCAAATAAAATGTTCTGTTGTATGTAACCAGTAGGTAGAAACGACTTCTCTCTTGCAAGTCCTTTAGACCAATCTGCATAACCCCATTTTTACTTAAGGCAATGGAGAAGGTACTTGATAATCACATTAGGGCTACATCCTTAATACATAGTCCTTCATCCCATTCAACATACCTATCAAAGTGGAAAATCCACAGAGAAAGCCCTGCTCCACCTTGAGGACAGGCTTGAAAGAGCGTTTGAGGACAAACAAATAGCACTGTGTGCTTTTCTAGTAATTGAGGGTGCCTTTGACAACACACCCATTCGTACTCTGGGGATGCGACTAATCTGCAAAGGTTTCTACTAAGACTTCTACTACGCGATGAGTGCAAAACATGCTTCTATTACTCACCTTAGCAACACCAAGACCTCGCCTCTCCAATGTGGAATATTTGAGAACAGAAGTTTCCACTCGCCTGTGCAGTCGTTTCACTCCATTGCTGTTAACAACCTGTAATAATAAACTTATGAGTACTACTATATGCAACTAAACACAACTCATATATTCATGTAAACAATGTGCGGCAAAGACTGATTGAATCATAACACTCTAAGTCACATTCTGTTACACTAAAGTAATACAAACCTCTTCACAAGGAAATTCAGTAGCAGACTGGAAAAACGAGATGTCAGGGCAGAGTCTGCGGACATCTTTGTCGATCTGCAACAACACTTCATTATCTTTGAAGTAGGTGCTCCAAGTGCTGTCAGGGCTGATGTTTAAGGGATGGTCGGTGCCACCGGCGCATCCGGGAGCCGCTATAATTTCATCTGCAAATATTTAAAAACATGTAGGTACAACAATATTTTGTGAGTTATTACTAACATTTAATAAAAAGTCATTGTAAAAATAATATTACATCAAAGCTACTCTATAGTTTCTTTATTCTAAATGTTTCAATCGCTTGTGGTTCGAACAATTGAAATTGATATAAAGGGTCTCTATCGGTCTTTTGCGCATGCAATGTGTAAGAGTCATTGTGAATAAAAACCGCCGAAGTATTTTAATTACCGGCAATCTGTCTCACTACCGCTACACATGTCTCTCAACCCTGACATTGGCAAAATCGTCGCGCAAAACGACGGAGCCATAGACACAAAAGTTGAAGTTGAAGTTGAAGAGTCGTTAATTGTCTACCTTTGCACATGAGCGCGACTTTAGGCAGCGATTGCAAACGCGATGCGCGTTATAAATTAATTAAGTAATTTATTATTTTATTTATTGTACTTACTTCTTTTTTACTTTTAAATGTACGTGCGCGTTTGCATCGCTGCTATCGCCGTGTGTAACCACTCAGGGTCATATTCTAAAACTCTACTCAATGCTCAAGTCAGGATTTGAGCAGACTTGAGTATGATTTCAAGCACTGGAAATACGACCCTAAGATTAGAACAACAGATTCAACAGATACTCGAAGATTAGAAGAACAGTTAGTTAGCTACTTGACTATTTTGATTGCTTTTATAATTAATATTAACGATTAATTAAAATATAAATTACCTAAATACTATGCTCTGTACACAATAACACTTTTAAGTGATAACTATTATAACGCAGTATACTAATTATTGAATGAAAATATGATACAATCCCATTTTTCATTTTACTTAAGTAATTTTTACTATACAGTACAAGTTTTTATTACACAGTATGGTATGATTGACAAGAACACAACCAATATACATTATAGACACATTCTTGGAAAAATAGTTGATTAGTAAAATGCTTACATACCTATAAACTGTTTATAGAGCTGTCTCTTCTTCATCAATGTTCCATCTCTGATATTCTTCTCTTGAGGCAAGTAGTGTAACAAAATTCTCCACACTAGAGCACGCAAGCCTTTGTCTTCAGGGATACCTAAAATAACCGAAAAAAAACTTTATTCAATTCAAAAATTACAACTTTTGTTACAGGAAGAGGCACCTTTGAATAAGGGCAGCTAAGAACAAGCGTTTATGGAGTCAGTGCGTTTAGGAATTATGTTTATAATAAGGCACAACATGGGCACCACCGAGTCCCACACCTGTCAGTGGCAACAGTCAGTGTACATGTGCTAAAAACTGAATGAGAGGTCATGTTTAGTCTCATTGTCGAAAAGTAAGCATTCTCAAAAATAGTTGTAGGGATATTACTGGAAGAATATAGATAATGGTTAAACTTTACTTGTTGTATGGATTGTTTTATTGCTAAAATATTAAAACTACAGGTTGCAATGATTGAGTGTTTTTAAGCAAGAAAAATATTTGTTATTTTGTAGAGTACCCTTTGGGGCAGATTTCAACAAACCAAATGCGGCAGGCAGCTTTGAAGACATTTAAAGGTTCTGATTAGCTTCCTCAGCTAATATTTTTATAAGAAGTTTTGTTTATATTTTTTAGTTATTTTTATTCTGCTTTGGACTATTCCTATGATTTTATAATTAATGATTACATAAGAAGTATATAAGTTTATATATATTTTTAATATTGCAGTCCATTATTTCAAGTTTAATTGGGTTTCAGTTCCGCCCAAACTTTTTTTTTGTAATAAAATATAAATTATAAATATTGAATATAAAATATAAATATTGGTCTTACCATTGAAAGCCAGTTTTTGAAGGTGGTTCATGTCAATCACATCTTCCTCAAGGATCTCTTCAAAGGCTTTTATTCTGAAATTATTGGCTAAATTTATATATTAAGCAAAAAAGGTATGTAATCAATTCATTAAAACTTGCTGCTTGAGCTCAGTCTAATCAAAACTAATAGTCTAATATTTCTGAACATATAGACTCATCCGTAGTACAGAGTCTGATGTGATTATATAGCGAAAAGAGGAATAAGTTACATTATGAAAATAATTTCATTATTCAAACTAAGGTAATGTGTAATGTAAAGGTGTTTTGAGAATTTATCTTTTTTCTAACATCTTTCTATAACTTATTTCGTTACAGAAATAAAAAATTGAACATGGCGAAGAAGAATGAACGAAATGTACCACAGTCCTGAGAACAAGTCATCTTGCACATAGATCTTTGTTCTACAGATGAGTCGATATTTCATGACTAATAGTTACTTATGAATGTACTCCCATGTTTTAAAAAACAATAGCGCCCATGATATTTTCTCCATAATTCGAATCCAACAAATAAGTATGGACAGTCTGATGTACAAAATTATAGTTATGTATTTCCTCATTTATAAAAAATCAAGGTACAACAACCAAATTTGCATGATTCAATGGAATGTAAGATATGAAACACACCAATTCCTATTTCTTTTATAAGTTGGTTTTAAAACTTATTATGCACAGACGGTCTATGTAAAGATTGAAGAGCAAATAGGCTCATGAATGATTTCAAAGAATAGGTAATACGTAATGGTCAGCAAATAATGCTGTACTACGGACTGTAAGAACACTCAAGGGGATCAAAAGCTATTATGTGGACAATGCATGCAGACATAATTTAATTAACACTGAGGCTTCAAACAAAGATTTGCCTATGTTCCTCTAGACAAATGTTGGATCATAATACCGTACCATAAGAATTATTTGTCCATCGCTGAACGTTTGTTATGAAGCAAAGTGAAACAAAGGGAGGAGTTATGACACCGTACATGTAAGATTGGAATATGTCCGCCGTTCACTATTATTACAAAAATATTTTGGTAGGTATCCATTGTAAAACGAACTTATATGCCACTTTCCTACATTTTTACCATACGACTATAGCAAACCCCACTTACCTGGCCTTGTGTAAACTCATTTTGTTAATTGTATAATGATAAATAGAAAATAGTTCTGTCAACTCATTTGTGTTTAGGTTCTTTTGCCAAAACTACCATAGGTACCAGTCACACCACATCCGATGATGACGTATGCTGTCAGCTCAAGTCAGCTGTCATTAATACACAGTAAGGCTCAACTCACAATGGTGCAGAGTGGAAGCGTCGCGACGCGTCATGTTTTTCGCCTATAGCATATTCATCTATATTTTCCCATTATTAAGATACAAATTTGAGTTTTGCAAATATGGAATCAAGCGGCTTCGCGCGTCGACGCGTGTATCCGCGCGTCATTTGGGCGCCGTGAGGGGTGAGACGCCGACCAAATTGTGATCCCGGCGCACTAATGCGATTGTCGTCGCCAGTCGCCAGACGGTACAGTTGAAAAACACGACGCGACGCGACGCTTCGACTATGCGCCAGTGTGAGTTGAGCTTAATACAATAAATATCTCTCAACAACTGTCAATACTGAAGTACGGACGCGCAATTAAATTACAACCTAGAATGGCGCATTCCTATTAAGTCGTGACGACAGATAGTCGTGCCGTTTTACAGTGTCGTGTCTTGTATATTTAAATGAAGTTGTTCACATGTAGTTGTCCACACGATTAACTGTCGTTCACGATTTTTTTTGTCCTTACGACGATAAACTGTCGTCACAACAGGAACAGCTAGAACGACAGTCTGACGATAAATAAAACGTCACGATGAAAATGTTCGGAAAAAGGTGATACACATACATAGATAATACTGACGGAGCTGATGACGCTTGTATAATGCCGATGATGCTGATGCTGCTGTTAGTGCTTTGATGATGTTGTTAATGATGCTGATGGTGCTTATGGTGCTGATGCTGATGGTTCTAATGATTCTGATGGTGCTTACGATGCTGATGGTACTTATGATGCTGATGGTGAAGTGAAGCTGATTTTGCTGAAGGATGCTGATGATGCCGGTGATGCTGATCTCCGTCATTATCATCATTTGACAGATAATCGCAGCTACTATTGTCGTCACGTTCTATTTATCGTAGTCACGATATATTGTTGTCACGATCTAGTCGGAACAGCTAGACTCGACATTCGTTCAACGATAAAATTAACGTCCACGACAGATAGTCGTGATACTTGGTACTTGGTGTAACGGGCTGGTGTCCGCAACTCGACGACAAGGCGCCTATTTTGCGTAGTCGTGATATAGGACCAGGCTAGACACGACAGTCCTCCAACGATAAATAAAAGGTCACGATAAAAACGTGACGCCAGATAGTCGCAGTGAATCGAGGTCAAAAACTATTTGCAACTAAATTTTTGTTGTGAATTGAGTTTTGTTCAAATTTAATTATACATATTATTACAAAATATTCAATTCTTAAATTGTCCCAAATATTCTCTCATCACTTGCCAGTTAATCTATAAGCGTTTCATACAATCCTAATGGAATTCTATTTAATATCATTATATGTACCCAAAACTTTATTTTCTTCGTTTGCTTCCTCGTCCGCCTTTTTGAAAAGTAATACATTATTAACATTTCATATTCATCCATTTCAGGAGCGATCTACTGGCTTCTAAAACAATATAGAACATACTCGTAGAAGCGACTGCAGTGCATCAAACGACTCTGTCCTGAAAACGACAAGGCAGCTGCCGTGAAACGATAAGTTGCCGTCACGATCTAGTGGGAACAGGTAGTACAGATAGACAGGTAGACAGGTACACGACAGTCGATCAACGATAAAATAATCGTCCACGACGACGCAGTCAGGACAGATAGTCATTATATGGGAACGGCTAGACGCAACAGTCGTCCAACGATAAATCGTCTGTGTTGTCGAAGTCGCGTAGTGTCGGAGCAAAATCATGTCGATGTAACATGTTGTCGGAGTAGTGTCTATTCTATTCTAATATTATTATATTCATCAGTATGCATCACAGACCACATATTCTTTCTTCCGTGGTATGCATTATATGTAGGTCTATATAAGGGAGGTGTACCAAATATTGAATACGTGCACAATACTGAATACCCCGCTGTAATGACAACTAAACAACACAATCTTTATTTAAAAACTAAAACTACTTCGCCAATTTAAGTTACTAAATTTTGTTAGTTGTCTGCGCCATTTTTGCCTTCAGTTCGCTGTTAACATTGAAAGTGTATTTTTTTCCATCCTCTAAGATTTTTCCCATCAAGTATGATTTTTCCGTTCGACGATTTAGTTAGATCTTGAATTCCGAACGCTGTAGGTAGTACTGTTTGTGACAGTGATAGATACTAGCTAGGGCGCGTAAATAGATTACAGAACTTAATGCATTTTAGCCATAATTGAGCAGGGTGAAATTTTCGTAACCGATTATTGTACAAGTAGGTTAGTTAGTTAGTTAGTTACCTCAATATTGGATACCTAGGTATCCACAATACTAGATATCCGATATTGGGGTACGGGTACCTACATCACTGGTTGTATAGTTCCTTTATTTTTACTATAAATACAAAGATCGAACACTCAGAAAAAAATTCCTTCGATCCGGCCGGATTCGAACCCACGTCTTCTAGCATCCCGTGTCAAACGCTATACCAACTAAGCCACGGAACAAACAAGCGGAAATCACGAATTTTTCTAAGTGCTTGCGTCGTATCTTTGTATTTTGGTTTTTCGACGACATTTTAGCCGTAGCGCCATCTATGAGAAATCTATGATATTTCATCACCCAGTTAGATACCTTTACAGCTACCAGCCCCGGCTAGAGATGTCGCTATTTATTGTATTTAAACTTTTATTGAATTGATATTAGAATATAATAGAATAGAAATCGTTTATCACTATATATTTAATGATTTTTATGTGAAATTATTCCACTAATTTGTTATAATTATTAATACAAAGATAAATACACTCAAAAAAATTCTTTCGATCCGGCCGAATTCGAAGCGACGTCTTCTAAAACCATAAGTCAATGTCTAAAACCATATTACTGAGCAACTGACATGAATCTTTTAAGATTTTTATCATGCTGAATTTTGCCACAAACTGTAATAACGTCAAGATACGCGTAAGTTCCTTTAAGATCTTCTTTTCGGATTACCTAATCAATCTAGTCCTTTGAAAGCTTGAGATGCCATTTGTAACATCAGATGAAATGCGTTAATTGTACTTATAAATCTATAGTCAGACAGCGATAATAGATTGAAGTCTATGTAGCCCTAGACAGATATATTCATTACTATTCATGCAGGGCGACGGTGCTGTAGCGTCATTAATATGTTATCCTTTTTGCACCACTCTATTATCGCAGGTACCTCAAATAAGTCCTAGACCTGAAGTAATAATACTCGTACTCTTTGTAACGCAGGAGTTGTGCTTCTAGTTTCTTCATGTGATCAATGAAAATTCGGAGCTCATGCTTGGCAGAGACAGACGTGTCTGCCAGCATTTAATATTTAATTATTAATTATTTAAAACGATTATAAAACTGTAACTGTGTCAACGCAGTCTTAGCGCTTTTTGGACTGTTTTGAAGTGTTTGTGATATTACGTGCGCTTTTGTGCTTCAAGTAAATTATGAAGTATGAATAGCCCGTTCAGCAGAAGTACGATGATGAATCGCAGCCCACCCCCTGTAAGGCGGCACGTGGATCAAGAGCCTACCCCATGCTCAACTGCAGTCCCCGGCCTTGCACCAACTAAGGACATGATCTCAACCCCTGAAATTCAGAAATGGATGGTTCAAATAGAACACTGCTTGAATGAAATATGCACTATTGCTGGTGATGGGAAACTTAACACCTAGCAAAAGCTGAAAATCAGCAACATTAGCAGGTCAGTGCTTGGAGGTGCCTCTCAGATGGCTGTGCAATACCAGTCTCTGAAACAAAAATATATTTCGGCCAGTACTTTGATCAATGCTTCGGATGAGCAAGTTAATATCGCTGCCCAATTAAAAGACCTAAAAAACTGCGTGCAATCTGTGCCTAGAGCATCACCATCTAACCAATCTTTTAATGATATGGTTAGAAAAGGAGGCATGCCCCTAGTTTGTCCTTCGAAAACGAGCAGTATCGCTATTTATCCTGCTAATAAAGATACATCAAGTGACGTTACCAAGAAAATTCTACAGAACTTAATAAAGCCCGAGGAACTGAATCTGCATATCAGCGGTATGCGGAAAACAAAAGATGGTGGTGTAGTCATCAGCTCAGAAATGAAAGATGATTTAATAAAGCTGAAACAGTCAGACCAGTTAAAAACATCAGGACTCAAAGTAGAAGATGCTACTAAAAAGCGGCCAAAGGTTATAGTCTTAGGCGTTCCCTCTACCATCTCAGATAAAGACTTATTGGAGTGTTTGTATGAACAAAATATAAGTGATAAGCACCCCAGCCTCACCAGAAACACTTTAGAAAGCTCTATAAAACTTAGCCATAAATCAGGCAAAAAGAACGAGCCCACCTGTAACTATATTTTTGAAGTCACAGCTCCCATTCGGAGGACACTCGTAGACAGCAGCGTGTCTTTATTAATTGGACCTCCTGCCCGGTAAGAGACTACACAATAGTAACTAGGTGCTATAAATGCCAGCAGTACGGACACTCCGCAAAGTTCTGCCGGGATACTGAGTCCACGTGCGGCCACTGCGGTGTCACTCGATCAAGGAGTGTTCTAAGCACGCGGAGCCCGCGAAGTGCGCCACCTGTATACGCTTCAATAAACCCGCCAACCACAAAACAGGAGACGAGCAGTGTCCAGCTAGGAAAAGCGCAGTAACCAGGCACATAGGTACTATTGATTATGAGGGCGCCTAGAGCGCCGCCCTCCTATTCTAATACAGCTTATATATGGGCACTAATGTTAACGATTTAGCGCAGGACATTGATGCGACGTGTGAATTTCAATCCATATCATGCGACCCAGATAAGTGCCCCACGTTTATTTCTAAGTCTACTTATAATTTAAAAATAGTTTTACAGAATATTAGAAGCATTAGATGTAATTTTGACGGTCTTTTAACGTTGTTAAATCCAACTATTTTGAACCTGACATCTTTGTTTTAACAGAGTGTTGTTTACTCAATACACCATCGACTCCTCATCTGGACGGTTATAATTCATATTTCAGTAACAAAAGCAAAGTTTTACAAAACGACGGCGTAGCGCTCTACATAAAAAATGACCTTCCAAACGTCATAGTTGAGGAGCCTATAATTCTGGACGCTAACTGTTTGATCGGAAAAATTGGGAATGATATTGCTGTTGTAGCTATTTACCGCTCTCCCTCGTACAAAAACATAAGAAATTTTTTACTCTCTCTATGCGCCATTTTGACAACACTTTCCTCATTCCGAAATGTATTCATTCTTGGCGACTTAAATATTGATATTAAGATAGACAATGAAGATAACAACTCAGCGGAATTCTTAAACCAAACAGCTTCCCTTGGTTACCTCCCTACCCATCTTCATCCAACGAGAGATCGTAACTGCATAGATCATATCTTAGCCAAAACCATTCTTGCCGTAAAAACATTAATTTTAAAAACTACTGTAACTGATCACTATATTTTACTACTCTAACTACAAAAGAGCTTCAATAGACATAATTTTATCAGTACACATACAGTACTGAATAATGAGGGTGTGTCTCGCGACCTTGCAAGTTTAGATGTGCCCCCAATTTACAACTCAGCCGATGCAAACGTAGCAATGGAATATTTGGTCCGTTCGCTAACTAAAATCATTGAAATGAATACGACGACCAAAATATTTACGCGACGCAATAAAATAATTAAACCTTGGATTACCCCAGGCTTGCTGCGCTGCATTAGAAATCGAGATAAACTTCACCAAAACTTTGTAAAGTTCCCGAATAATCCAATAATTAAAACTACTTATTATAGATACAGAAATTTCTGTAACAATTTATTTAAAAAATTGAAACGTAATTATGAAAAGACGCAAATATTAAATGCCGGTCAACACAAAAAACGATTATGGAAGGTCATCAAAAATATCACGAACATGACTAACTCAAAATCGTCTGCCCTGCAACTCATTGCTAACTCTGTCAATGCAGAGCAAACTGTTAACGCAGCAAATTCTTTCTTCGCTAATATAGGGAAACATTTAGCTGAAAAGGCGCTAATCAACGCTCCACTTTCGACGTCGACCATGACCTCGTCTCACGCCACACAATTACACTCACTAGCCTTAGTCGAAACGGACGAAATTGAACTTAATATTTTACATACATTAATATTATTATGAATTTAAGAAATGACTGTGCAACTGGGATTGACAAAATTCCCTGATCTTTCATTAAACAATATAAGGATTGTTTGATTCAACACTTCACCTACATTTTCAACCTCTGTTTATCAACAGGAATATTTCCCAAAGTTCTGAAATTAGCCCTTGTGAAACCTAGTCACAAAAGTGGTGATAAGTGCAATGTAAAAACAATTATCGCCCAATTGCTATATTGCCATCTCTTTCTAAAATACTTGAAAGAATTATTTACAAAAGGCTTGTACATTACTTAGAAAATAAGAAACTCCTATTGACCTCCCAATTCGGGTTTAGACCAAGACTATCAACTAACGACGCAGTTGACGAACTGACTGATTACATTGTAAGGAATCTAGACTCTAAGAATAAGTGTTTGGCTATTTTTCTAGACCTGGCAAAAGCTTTTGATACCGTAACCATCCCAATTCTCTTAAACAAGTTAGAAGCACTGGGAATTAGAGGAATTCAACATAAACTTTTACAGGACTACCTTTCTGATAGAAAACAGCGAGAGACGATTGACAAAATTACGAGTGATGAATTGCCTATTGAATACGGTGTTCCCCAAGGAAGCATATTAGGATTGATCCTATTTCTTGTCTATATTAACCAACTATGCACTCTTCCCCTCTCTAGCGGTAAGATCATATCCTATGCCGATGATACAGTCCTACTTTTCAGTGCCTCAAGTTGGAATGACGTATTCACACAAGCCCAATTTGGCTTTAACTCGGTAACCGAGTGGCTCAGAGTAAATGCACTTACACTTAATACTGACAAAACCAAATATATGACATTCTCATACAACATCCTCTCTCAACCTGTCGAGAATACTTTCTCAATAGTTGTCGCCAAATCACTGATTATCTAAAGAATGGCGATTAAATTGATAA
>NW_020653200.1:13179407-13196545 GCF_003589595.1 Hyposmocoma kahamanoa | reverse complement strand
TATTAAAGATGTTACTCGATTGCATTAATCGAGTTAATTAATTCGCATTTCGCGACAATAGTAGCTCATCATTGTCCCAGTCCAAAGACTCAAGTTTGCGGCAGTGGTTGTACAAACTTGGACAGCACAGTCAATATTAAATATTTTGGGTGTCATAATCGATCAACATCTCAATTTTAAACAGCATGTTGTAGC
Organism: Hyposmocoma kahamanoa; assembly: GCF_003589595.1. NCBI lineage: Eukaryota > Metazoa > Arthropoda > Insecta > Lepidoptera > Cosmopterigidae > Hyposmocoma > Hyposmocoma kahamanoa. Next base: position 13,196,350 of record NW_020653200.1, on the reverse strand, counting down.
GCTTACTGCTAGAGTTCGAAAATTAATATATGTTTTTAAAAATTTAAGACATGCGGCTAGCGGTGAATTACTCAAATCAGTATACTTGGCCCTCTGCCAATCATTGCTACTTTACTGCATTACTTCATGAGGCGCCGCACATAAAACAATTCTGTTAAACCTAGAAAAGGCGCAGAGAGCTATTCTTAAAGTCAGCAACTTCCGTCCTTTCTGCTACCCTACCCACAAACTCCTAGCTGAGTGCGATGTCCTTTCTGTGCGGCAGCTGTTTATCTTACAAATAATTTTGAAAAAACACTCAATCACTCCATTTGAGTCTAAGTCCTCATCCTACCAAAGACGGCTCAATACCTTCTCTTCTCGTGAACAACTTCGCACATCACACTCTCATAGATTCTTCTGCTTCCTTGGTACATTCCTTTACTTACTTAAATTCAAACATTGCATTTTCACGCCTTGAATAAGATGGGATGTAAAAAGACCGTCAAACGCTGGCTTTAAAATAAAAACTATGATGAAACAGAAGGTTTACTAGAAGTTATTTCATAATTATATTGTAAAAGCGAATTGTTTTATTCTTAATTAAATATAGCTATTTTGTTCACACTAATATCATGAATCTGTGGATAAACAAGATGCTTAAGATACAGGTAATAATGTACTTAGTTTAGGCATCGCAACTATACTGGTAGGCTTCTAATAATTAATTGTATAGCTTTATGATTAGTATAATAATTAAGGTTTATTTTTTTTTACCAATTGTATATTAGCTTCCCTTACATTTGTTATTGTTTTTTTACTTATATTTAGGTTATGTTGAAATAAATTTATCTTTATCTTTATGTATTTAAGAAATAAAGGGTATTCATTTATATTTTATTTTAAATATAGTGTGACACAGAATTTAAATTTACTAAAAATAAAACAAATAATAAAAGTGACTAAACAAAACTACTCTCAAAAATTAGATTGTCGTGTTTGGCTAACATCAGGGTCGCCTCTTATAGCGCATAACGCTCTATGCGTTCTGTCACCGCAATAAGTTCCCTGTGGACAATTACTACAAGTAGCTCCAGCTTCGTATATTGGAAAACCGTCTATATTCCCTGCAGGTCCGTAATTACAAAATGTATAAGCTATGATCTTTAACTCAGATTGTTTTGAATCTTTATCAATGATGTCCATCATTCCGCGATGTAAAGGCGAGTCCTTAGATTTAGGTTTTATGGTAGTAGCGTAGTCTTCAAATCTTTGAGTTTTTGATGAGGTAGCGAGTCCAGTACGACGCAAAATACTTTTATGATTGGTTGTTACTACAGCTGTCTCATTAACTAAGTGAACAGAAGGAGGGTCTTTTGCTGAACGTCGCCTTTTTTTGCGAAAATGAACACAAGAGCGTTTGTTAGCGGTGCACAGCGACTGGGAACAGCCTATACGCCAGGTGGAAGCCCAAGCGGCAGCAGAGTACCAGTGTGAGTTACAACCGCTGGTGGCGCTACAGTTGCCAAGTCTAAATGACCACACGTGTTCTGGGGGCAGCACCCTCGATCCTGAGAACCATGCACCTACCGCATCTGCAAGTAACTGAGCCTCTGTGACTCTGGCTACTACTGGTCTAACATCCATGTTCTGTAGAACATTAAATCTAATTGTGTTTCTACATTCATCATGTCGCTTTTGGCATTGACGTGCCCATACCTCGGCCATGTTTTCTAACTCATAATCCCAGTACATCTTTCGCATGTTGGTTGCAGGCGGCTGTCCTGCTTCGAGCCCCATAGCGATGTTATCGCGGTGACGATTGTGCAGTAACATTATTTGATACCGCATCCAAGTGGTCATTCCTGACGCGAACAGTCTCGGGCTCTGCTTATTAGCCGCTGTACACATGGTGTGCTGGTTTTTCAGCGAACAGTCTGGGTGCGTGCAATAACCATACGCGTCTATGGTGTCGTTCTTGCCGTCATGACTGGTAGCAGTTGTGTAATTGCTGTTTATGTTGTCATTACTAAATACTAAACTTACAAGAAAACTACTCAAAATTAAGTAAACGGTAAGCATTGTTTATACAAAGATATTCAGAAAAACTTCTGTTATTTTCAAAAATGTAGACAGATATGAACCCAAAGACAACGATGAACCAATTGTAGATCTTTTTACATGCTTATCTATGTGCATAACTTAGAATGAAAAAAAAAAGGAAGTGCATACTTTTATTTTTTTCCATCCTCTGAGATACTTACGCCCCGTAGATGGAGATTAAAAAAAAAGAATAGAGAAGCTTCTCGCGTTTACTGAAAAGGGATACCAACAGAGTACCTATAAATTCTGGGTTTTCTACTTTTAAAATTTTACCCGTTAAAGAAAATGAAATGAAAATGAAGCCGTGGTAGCCTTAATGGTTTGACCTACTGCCTCTCAAGCAGATGGTCGTGGGTTCGAATCCAGACTCGCACCTCTGAGTTTCTCGGAATTTGTACGAAATTTAATTTGTTTATCATGAGCTTTTCGGTGAAGGAAAAAATTGTGATGAAACGTTGAAGAAGGTTCAAAGTCCTCGGAAAACGTGTGCAGTCCCCAACCATCATTGGGCCAGTGTGGTAGATTGTCGCCTAAGAACTCGCCTAAGAGGAGACCCGTGCCCAGCAGTGGGACATGTAAATTGGTTCATGATAATGATGAAATCTGCCGAGTATAAGGAGCGAGAATCCGCCAGACCACATTTAGCTTGGTTGAGTTTTAGTAACCAAATAAAATAATTATGATAAATAGGAAATGAAACTATTTTTCCGGATTTAAATCGCGTATATTAGGGGTTAAAGTATGAAATTGCCGTTTTATTGCAATGGGTTCTTTGAATTTTCATAGAATCTTCATGGTTTGAGGTTTTCGAATGAAACTTTTTTCAAATGGTTTCTGTGATTTTTTTTTTTTTTAAATTTGAAACGTTTGAATATCGACTTTCAATTGTTTTTGTTATTAAATTTAGACAAGAAAGATGGATACTGCGAAAATTCGAGTGATTTTTTAATACGAGTTCCGACGCGGAACTAACGCGGCAGAAACAGCCCGCAATATCAATGCTGCGTTTGGAGAGGGGTCTACTAATGAACGCACCGTGCGATTTTGGTTTAAACGCTTTCGTGATGGAAATTTCGACTTAAAGAACGAGCCACGAGGAAGACCGCCCACACAGGTGAATAACGATGAATTAAGAGAGATAGTGGAAGCCGATCCTAGTCAAACTACCCAGGAATTAGCGGCATGGTTTAACGTTACCTTACCCACAATATTGACTCACTTGCGTCAAATCAATAAAATAAAAAAATACGAAAAATGGGTGCCTCATGATTTGACTGATCTGCAGAAAGAAACGCGTGTTGAAACTTGTGTTGCCTTGTTGAACCGGTACAGAAATGAAGGAATATTGAATCGAATTGTAACATGTGATGAAAAGTGGATTCTTTATGATAACCGGAAAAGAAAAATGCAATGGCTGACCCCAGGTCAAATGCCACAACAGTGTCCTAAAGCAAAACTTACCAATAAAAAGGTAATGGTAACTGTTTGGTGGTCTCAGCATGGTGTTATTCACTATAGTTTTCTCCGATCTGGTCAAGCAATAACGGCAGATGTCTATTGTGCCGAACTCTTAACCATGTTGACAAAACTAGCAGTAAAACAGCCCCGACTCATGAATCGATCTTCACCATTATTGCTCCACGACAACGCGAGACCTCACACAGCACGAGAAACCATTTTGACCCTTCAGGAACTGCAGTTAGAAACCATTCGTCAGCCTTCGTATTCACCAGACCTTGCTCCAACGGACTACCATTTTTTTCGTGATTTGGACAATTATCTACGTGACAAGAAGTTTTCTTCCCAGGAGGCAGTACAAAATGCTTTCACACAGTTTTTGCAGTCTAGATCGTCGGAGTTCTATCGCAAAGGCATTAATAACCTTCCCATTAGATGGCAGCAATGTATAGATAATAATGGCAACTATTTTGATTAAATAAATTTGTTAAAAATTTAAAAAATAAACAATTTAGATTTTCAGTACAAATCGGCAATTTCATACTTTAACCCCTATTATTTGTTTTTTCAAACAAACCGACGTTTCGAGCCCATTACAGGTCCCATGGTCACGGTTTAAATCCGGAAAAATACTTTCATTTCCTATGTGTAACAATCGCGAAAACCTAAGAACTCGTTAATTATGATAAATCATTACTTTTTATTGGCCCTTGAATAGTATATTAACTTAGTATACATATTTCGAACTGAAAAAGTATTCAAAACTAAAAAAATACAATATTTAAAATGACCCATAAATTGGGATAAAGATAGTGGCAAAACCACGGTATCCCTAAAATCAGCTTAAGCCTGTCTAATTTAATTTATACGTTATTTATTTGATCTTTCTTTCTCGCGTATCGTAACCACTGCTGGTAGAAGCGAGATGGACATATTTGACAAAAGTAAGATATTCTCCTTATTTTAGGAGGTTTATAGGATGCAAACAAAAATCTTTCAATCAAGAAAAACACTTCAAATATCATCTAAAATACATGAAATCGTAATATTCCAGCCTTGTAAGAGTATTTCACTAGTATTGTAATGAGAAATTAAAACTTATGTGTGAAAGGTTATGTTGGGAATTTACGTACGGCTTTTACAGCCTAAAATATAACAATGCACCATTATTGTGAGCTGCAATAATTGTCAATTACTACAAAGGAACGGTTAGTAACTTTGTAAAACACTTCTTAAAGGCACAAACACATAAAATCGATGCACATCAAACACTCGGAAGGATGTACTGGACTCAACGAGCGTTGAGTCATACAACCAAAACCGCATACGTAGAAAGGGACAAAAAATAATATTGTTTTCTCGTTTACTCTGATATGTCTGTGCATAAATCTATCTCGCTTACACGGTTTTTATTATTTATAGAGCCCCTCTTTACGCCCGCAATACTTAGAGGATTAATGGTACTCTTATCTATGATAGGTACTATACATAACATACATACATACAACATATATACTATAGATAACTGCCTCCGTGGCCAAACGGTTACCATGCCGGACTGCCACACAGAGGTCCCAGGTTCGATTCCCGGGCCGGGAGAAATAGTAGTATGGCCTACAATTATTTCTCTCGTGAGTTTGGGTGTAATTTGTGGTTGTCTATGTGTGTGTCCATGGCACCCGCGATACAGGGTTTTCCTAGTGCGGGGCTATGTTGAGTGTGTGCGTTATTTAAAAAAAAAATAAAGAAAAATAAAAAATAAAAAAAAAATAAAAAAATACAGCTCTAAAAAAGACGCGTGCCATTATAGAGCAAGATGCTTATTATCACTTTTCAATGGTATTATTTACTATATTGCTGTACGCCTACTGCTAACCAATTTGACTCGACTGTTCAGAGTTGTAGCCTAGTACTGAAATTTCAGCGCGTAATTTCAGGACCCCCAGTTTTTTTTGACCCGAAATGCTAAACAGGATTGTACTTTACTGTACGCCAGTAAACTTTGATGGACAGATATTGGAAGGCAAACATGTTATTGTTGAAAGCGTTGGAAGGCACCAAAACATGGTTAAATTTCTATACAAGTGCCCCACTTCGGTCGATGGCAAGAAGTTTTACTATACATTCAAGAGCACATCTAGACGTATGATTCTGTATATGCTTAAATAATAAATATGAATAGGTATTGTTAAACGGTTTATTTAAAAAAAAAATTATACCTATAATTTACTGTGCAAATAATTCCATCCTCTAAGGTAAATAATGGGTCAAGTCAATGTGAAGACACTTTCTGCGATTTATTATTTTGGGAAGATTCCTAATATTCACTCTGGTTTCCTCAATGGGTTGCCCCTCTGATTTCTCTCATCTATGCTCTAAACATATTTGATCAATGTCAAAATGATTATAAAACAAACATTGTTCAATGCCGTGCAAGTTGTTGGTAGGTCAATGAGTTTAAGCAATGACTTCAATCTAGTACATAAATATCATTGAGTGCAGGTCAATTTAAACTCAAGAAATCTTATGACCGTTGGCGTTGGTACCTACTCAAAGGTAAACAGAAGAGATTAATCGATAATGCTAAAATTTACGACGCAAACAACTCTATTGTGAGTACGTCCAACAAAACCTGCAGCAAAATTACGTTTTCCTGGCTTTTCTGCATAATTGTCTCTAAGTACAATATATTTCAATATTTAAGGTTCCGTGCATTAAGTAAAGTAAGCATGGCCCTTAAGATGGTGCAAATGATACTTCGCAGTATCATTCTTCTATCATTATTAATATCTTTCCTACTTCATTCAGAAGGCGATGGCCTATCGCATTTCATTGGCAGTGGAATATTAGGGAGCTGCTGTGTGGTTACACTGGGACTTCTTGTAGAAGCTGTACTACACAAAAAATCGGATAAATTTGTGGAAGTTACGTTGCTACTAACTGCCGTTTTATTATTATCAATAACCTCAATACTGTTGTTCTCAGAATTTTTACATTCCCCACATGAGACAAGGCAAATGACTAAACGCGTACTAACAACATTGTGCACGGCATTGTACGTAATTGACCTGATACTTTTACATGTTTGAAATTATTTTCATATAGGTTCTTCTAAAAGAAATATTATAGATTATTTTTCAATAAATATAAATTTCAATTTATTTATCTAGTCACTGGCCTACAGTCTTGTTTTGTGCTATCATTGTGATATTTGGATTAATCCGTTCTCACAATAGCAAACAATTTAAGGAAATAAATAATTTTAAATTCACTAATAACAATTTTTATTTCTCATACAAATGTTGATTAATCGTGTTCTTTTTGTATGGGATACTTACAGTGGTAATAAGATTTTGAAAAATAAATTAAAGTTGTCTAACGTTGTCTTAAGTCTGTAATACCGACATCTCAAAAAGGATATACAGATGTGCCGTACATGAAAAAACCTTTAGGTTTGTTTATTAACTGCTAAGTAGTCAGAACCACACGATTTGAAATCTTTTTCTTTTTTTTTTAAGTTTTATTTATGAATATAATCCTGGTTTATATTTAAAAAATGCCTCTACGCTAATCCCCTCACTACAAGTGGTGGAGGCGCCGATTTGGAAAAATTTTGTACGATTTTGTGGAAAAATCTCCGAAAGAAGAAACATCGTATAAGGTCCTAATTTTTATTTATTTATTATTTCTGTATACTAGTGAAAAGTGCAAGACAAAAGATGAATCGTATCGCCGCGCAAAAATTTTCTGGCTTAAACGACGTTCACGTGTTTGTAAATGTAATTAATAATTGGTCAGATGTGCAAAAGAGGTACGTGATTGCATTGTATCTAGAAGGGCCAGCTCTGCAATGGTACAAACCCAATTTTTCTTCATACACGACATATGATATAATTGCGTAGAAATTAAAAGAGCAGTTCCAGTCGCGAATAGACTAAGCCCGAGAGTTCTATTATAGGCGACAGATGCCCAATGAAGCGCTTAAGCTATTTTTATAATTTAGATGTAAAATTTATCAAACATTACCTGAAGTCTTTGATGCCTAATTATCAATGGGTGCTTGCTAGCAATTGGTATTTGTCCAAGGATGAGTTAAGATAAATAATTATGTAAGTAGAAGATATATTTAATCACGATTACAATATGGGACAATAAGGTATTGAATTGCCAGTATGTTTTCCTAAGGAGCACTCTCCCTGTTGGCAAACACAGGGTGATTCTACATCAATAGTTAGACCCGTGTCTGTACAGTCTGAATATCAATCAACACAGGCACCAATCATACAGGATACACCACGTCAAGTGTATCACAAGAGCAAAGGAGTAGATCTTAGTCGGGATCTCCTCAAAGTGGATGTCAGCAAAGCGCGACTGGACATTCAGGAAATTTATATACAATTGATAGTTTTAATATAGGTAGCGCACCAGCTAGGGATGTTCCCCCTTCAGTTGTGAGGAAGAGGCATGTAGACTAGGCAGTATGATTAGAAATACTGGCTGAATGAATGTAGCTTTGTGTTTAGAATTATATAAAATAATAGGATGAAAAAAGAAAAACGAATTCGAAATGAAAATACCATTGACTTACAATTATATGGACGTCGGGTACGCGCTAAAAAGTGTCCGCACTTCTAAGGCGCTAAAATCGTATACAGAGCGCGACACTCCGTTTTAGTCTTCATTTGTTCTACGGACAGCGCGATACTGCGATGACATAACAATTTAAATTTCGAATAGGTTGACTTGGGACATTTTTTTCGTGGTTTTTGTATTAGACCCGTCGTCCATTTATTTGTAAGTCAATGGAAAATACGTAATAAATATTTTATTCACGGATATAGTCCTGTTTTATCTTTAAAAAGTGCCTCTATGCTAATCCTAGCTACGACTCTCGTTATATTACTAAAAATTTAATTTCGTGATAAAACATGGTTGGGTATTAAAACAATTGATTGTTTAAAAAAAAAGTAAAGTTATTATTAGGATTGTTAATATTATTGAAGATATAAATATTATTTTCGACCAATATTTCTAGAATGAATACTTAATTATCAGAACACTGTTAACTTGGGCAATTACGTGATAGTCCCTAAGTTCGTGATACATACTTGCCTAGTTACGTAATTATTTTTTTCGTCTTTATGAACATTATATTCCGTAGTGTAAGTTACGCATAAAACCTTCAATGTGTACTCTGATCGCGATATCAGTTGCACCTACTACTTAAAAGTTTATTTTTATCGCATTCGATTACGCGATCTGAATGGACTAAGACACGCGTACAGTTTTATTCCACTTTGATCATACAAATGGATTATAAATATAATATGACTGTTAAATACCCTATTTTCGCAAAGTGATAACTATTCACATTTCTCGTTTTATCCTTCCCACCTCATATTACAATATAATAGGAAGATGGAGCGTACGCAACAAACGATGTGAAGTTACTTTTCATTTCTAGTGTGCGTGACAACAAGAAAGGGCACTGTAGGGACATGTGCATTTGCGTGGGTTAATATTGCCAGATGCAGCGGAGAAACTCCCGTATTTTTTTCTGTTGCTTTCATAATACTAATGTTACAAACCGGAAATGTTATTTTGCAATACAGGTACTTAAGTGGTATTAGGATAAAAAACAAATTATATACAATATAAGTTAAATTTAATTACAAAGGAAAAAATATTTTATTAAGATTTTTAAAATTAAAAACTTCGATAATAAAAATATTTGTTACAATCATAGTTACACAACATCTTAATAACATTTATTTTATACACTTTTTTATATACTACCGTTTAACGTCTATAGATCGTTTCCGATTTTGATATGTAGTGCAATCGCACCATCCAATACTTTTCTATTATTTTTTTAATAATTTTGTAATCAATTCCATAGCATTGACGATCATCTGCTAATTTGACAAAAAATGTTTGGTTCCCAATGAAACTCTTTGGAACCTGTGAAGTTATTCATTACAATAATTTTGTATTTCATTGACACAAACATTTTCTTTCAAAATTGCTCTGTTTATGACACATGCACACAACAATGAAAGTTCTCTGTATCTATAGGGTATTCTCTTTAGGGTACATTATGTATTGTACATATTATTAGACATTGGTTTGAAAATAATTTATGTAAATTAGAATTACCTAAAAACAATTTAAGACCGCTGTAAATTAATAATAATAATAATATAATAATAATCATTTATTCTCTCCCATTCATATACAAATTAAAAACATTCTTGGTAAGCAGATAGCGGGAGACTGGTGCCCAAACTAGGTAGACCCTGTGTCTTGGGACACCAGGCCTCCGACCCAGAACAGTACAATGTATTTTCTTTTTAAATAAATTATATAGTTACGGAAAAAGAATAAAATAAAAAATAAAAATAAAATACAATGGAGCTGGACTTAATAACAATATTTTGAAATACAGACTAGAATTTATGAAATAGATAGTCTGTGTCTGTGTCTGTGTTTGTGTGTATGTGTGGGTGAAGAGAGTTAGTGTGTGTGTGTGTGTGTGTATGTGTGTGTGTATGTGGGGTACTTAGATGTTGTACTTGGGGGTGTTTGTATATATGTATATGAGTACTAATATTAATACATAAACGAATATTGTGACACAATGTTTTCTGTTTCCGTGTAGTCTTTCGATAATAGCCATTGAGTTACAAACATTTTACATTCTCTTTGAGTGCACGAGTATATTTTCAAAACCTTATTCGCGTAATTGTATAACCTTCCACCCAGGTAGCCACTGAACCTCTTTGCAAAAGAAGTCCTCACCGCAGTCACCCCACATACCTCATGGGATCGTCTTGTAATTGTCTTAGGATGATCAGTACGATATTCTATCAAAGAGTGCTGTTTAGCAATTAGAGCAAGAAGGTACGTCTGTCGAACGGTTAAAACTTCAGTCTCACAATAAAGATCTCTTGTAGGATACATACGGTGCCTAAAAAGACAGACCTTTAAAATCAACCGTTGTGCTCTTTCTACCACAAGCATGTGCGACTTCGCCGCGCCACCCCAGGAAACGATACCGTACGAGATAATAGAGTGACAAAGTGCTAGATAAACATTTCTCATCAGGTTGCCATCTAACACATGACGAAGTTGTTTGAAAATATAGGTTAGCTTTCTAACCCTTTGAGCAAGATTATTAATGTGAGAAAGAAATGTCAACCGATTATCTATTAACACACCCAGATATTTAATCGACCGCGTTGTCTCTAATGGAGGGCAAGAACACAAAGTTTGTACCGGGAACGAACATGAATGAGCCAGAATATTAAGATTAACGTTATTAGAGGGATTTTTAATGGAGAAGGGTATCAATTTTGTTTTGTTAGAATTTAAGCTCAACGAGTTGACTGCCAGCCAGTGACATACACTATTAAAGCCACTTTGAGCCAGTTCAACAACTTCCTCCCAACTATTCCCATGAAAAGTTAAGGTGGTGTCATCTGCGTATGAAATTATTTTGCAGTTTTTCAAATTAAGATTGCACATCTCGTTAATGTAGCAGAGAAAAAGTGTTGGACCCAATGTACTACCCTGAGGGATACCACAAGTTATGGCTGCTTCGTTGCTAATGATATTGTCAATCTTCACACTTTGTGAGCGATTTTGAAGAAAGTCATTTAGCAACTGCAATTGTGAACCCCGTAAGCCGAAATATCGTTCCAGTGCACTTACAAGTTTTGGAAAAGAGACCGTGTCAAATGCTTTAGCCAAATCAAGAAATATTGTCAAACATTTTTTATTGTCATCAAGCTTTTTTACTACATGACTGATGAAATTCAGTAGTGCGTCATTAGTGGATTTACTAGATCTAAAACCAAACTGCGAATCCGACAATAATTCCTGAGCTTCAAGATAATTCATTAACCTCTTATTGATAATTTTTTCAAATATTTTTGAAAGAGTAGAAAGTAAAGATATTGGGCGGTAGTTGTTGACACAATCTCTATTCCCGCCCTTGTGGATCGGAGTCACTATCGACCTCTTCAACGATTTTGGGAAAACACCTTCATTTAAACAACGATTAAAGAGGTCCGTCAGAGGTGGAACAATAAATCTTTTCAGGCATTTAAGAGTTTTAGCATTTATATTATCCCAACCCGCATAACAGTCAGTTTTCAAAGCCATGATAATCCCTTCAACTTCCTCTTGTGAAGTGTCGTGTAGAACAAAGGATCCACTGGGCTGTTTTGTTGGATCGTTTAGGAAAGAACCTAATCTCGTCGGTATATGTTGTGTCATTTTAGAGCCAATTGTAGCGAAAAATGTATTTATTTCATTGAGAGATTGTATATGAGTCTTGTCAACAGAAAGTAGTTCAGTTGGGCTGTTTTTAGTCTTGTGTAGATTTGCAACATCTTTAATTGTATTCCAAAGCTTCTTGTTGTTCCCTTTATTTAATTGTATTTGATTGACCAGCCTGTATGTATCTATATGAATGCATTATTTAATTTCTACGTAAAAGTATAATTAATCGATGCTCCTATTCCATGCTGAACACGTATAATATATAAACTGGCAACACATATGAATTTAGGTCGAGATTTCGTGTTCCGAGTTATTCTCAAAAAATATTTGGTAAATAAATTACAAAACAGTTAAATAATCAACAGCTCCCTGTGAAAAGATACTCCATCTTATTATATATTTTTTGGAACAACTTTTACAATGTTTAAAAACACAGGGCGGCATTTTTAAACATAAAATACTCGTAACGTGCAAACAATGCGACGCTGTGCTTAGTACTGACGCGAGTTTGTATTCGCTTTTGAATTTGTATTTGCTTTGGTGGCTTCACTTTCGTGTTCGGCGCGCTCCATCTGCCTATTGTTTTGTAATCTGAGCGTCCCACCGTTTCGGTCTATAAAATTTATACTTTCACAATTACTGGTATTAATACCAAGCATTAACAGTCAAACATGTGAAAAAAAAAGTACAATTCCAATTCAAACATAAATTACTTAGTTTAATTAGTGTAGGTTAGTAGTAATGTTGTTGTAGTTTACAAAATATGAAAGAAAAAAGAAAAAAATAAATTGTTTCATCAGAGTTTCATCATTTATACACACTTTATCTTTGATATATATTGTGTGTGTTATATTTTTAAAACTAAAAACTGAATAGTTATAATTTTGCGAATTTATAACTATTCAGCGTCGGCGAGAATCTACCCTCGTTTGCTTAATTTTTGTTAAAGTCATATGCAGAATTGCACACTACACTAACAACGTCACTTTCTAAAGTCTCGTCAACTCTAACCACTGACGTAGTACCTAACACTGTTTTCTAGCCGGGGGGGTCCCGACCATCCACTATCACGATTGAAATTTGAATGACGACCAGTCTCTCGCCAGTCCGGAAACTTTATCAAAACGAATATAGTGCGTCGAATCCGAGTCCAGTGAGTGTTCCACCACTGCAGAGCCCCGATTGTCCCGGTTCTTAACACTACGTATGTGTTCCGTTAGTCGTGTGGATATGTTACGGCCGGTCTCTCCTATGTAACTCTTGCCACAGGAGCAGGGAATCTTATATACACCGGGAACATTCAATGGCTCCTTATCCTTCGGTGAACGCACCAACTGTCTAAGTTGCATGTGATGGCGGAAAATGTGAGTTCCAGCAACTTTATGTTTGTCAATCAATGTGTTTTGTTTTCAATAATCAATCACCCACCTTCTTTGACACCATTAAATCTTAATAATCTGAACAAACAAATACTGAGTTCAGATCCTAGACTTTTATTAAACGATTGTGTACATGCACAATCGGGGGTGCACGAAAGGAGCCTCTTCTTACCGTACCTTTCCTTACTTATACGAGTACGTTTGGCGCACCCTGGGCAACAATCGGCAAGTACCTTACGCGGATTGGCAAATCCTTCCACCACGATACAACAAGAAGATTAATCGATTCTTATATCTCGTTTCGCTTAAAAAATTTACTAAGCATTTTGATTGATGATTTTTTAGCTAAGCATAATCATTATCATAAATTGGTAAGTACAGAGACGAGAGCACGTCGATCTTGACACTTATGATTTAAATTTAACTCTATGTCGCTTACGATAAGAACAGTCCAAAATTCAAAGTGTCAACCTTGACGTGCTCTTGACTGTACCATAACACCATTTAGGCACGGAAGTAGTATTTACTTGGTCTGTGGATTTAGATGAGCATACATTCATCTTATCTCACTTGCTATGCTCCTGATAAAACTACTTTCACCTCCTTTAATCGTATCAGTTTCCTCATACGTGTCTTAGTTTTCTTTGTACTTTTAACCTGGACTTTTTTATAGACACCCCCAATTTGATTGAGATATGTGCATTCCTCCCACCTCTTCCCACGTTTATAAATCTACTAACATCTATCCTTTCATGTATAAAGGAAGTTCACATAATCTTCTATTACACGACGCTCTTTTATTATGACGCTCTGTCTATAAGACTAAGGGTGCCTTTAAATTAGACGCTTATAGAAGCTCTGCAGTGGCGGGTCTGTGGCGCGGGAGCCGCTCATATAATGTTGTCTAAAAAATTGGCGCGCGCATGTCACGATTGTGACGATGTATCGCATTTCTAAATATTGTATGAAAATTTATTAGTGGCGCGGCTGCAGCGCTAGAGGATGGAAAAAAAAGCTGCAGCGCCACAATGGTGCTACTGTAGCGTTTTATAAGCGTCTAATTTGAAGGCGCACTAACAGAGCACATACTACTCAAACTTCTCATACCAACAGCATTTACCCTACTTACACACTTCGTCTGTCACACCTTGGTCGCACCCAATACTCGCTACCGTACATCAGTGTTGGAACCCTATGTCATGATACATTCTGGCTACCCATAAAGGCATACAGAGCTCCCATGTACCTGTTACTGTCCGTTCAATATCATCTTTACACTAACCATCTCTTATCAATATACTACCCAGCCAGCTACACAAATTCTTTTGCTTTTTTGTACCCTCTCGCTACCAATCTTGTCCACACAATTCCACTTTTATCCCTTTCAATTACCATCGCTTTCGTCTCACTGACATTCGTTGCTTTTCTTTCAGATTGAAATAAACCAATTAACTTACATTGATATTAACTTACATTCATCTATGAACTGCTAACTGGTGAACTGCATCATCGCATGTCTATTACTCATACGTACAAAGGCACATTTCTGTATTATCACATCTAATATTGTTTGAAGGTGTGGAGATAATGCAGGTGTATTGCACTATCGTCATTCGCGTAGTCGGCATTCGCACTCACGTAATAAACCCGGTATCAAACTGCCCCGCTTCCACGTAGGCGCTTTATCGGTTCTAAATGTTTAGGGAAAACGTACCAAATATCGGATACTTTTTGAACATTCGAAAAAAACACTATTTAAAAATTTATATTTATTGCAATGACAGTCATTGTCTATCTAAAGACTTTACATTAGAAAATGAATTAAACTTATATCTATGTTCATTTTTTTTTATATAATTATTTTGTTTTAATTAGAAAAATCAACGATGTTGTTACATGTACCCTAATAATGGATATCCCGTATAGGGTAATTTAAAAGGATCATTTAAGTACATGCCCTGGTTAATAATGTGTACCCTATACTGGATATCCAATATACTATTCAATATTGGATATCCAGTATAGGGTACACTCTATTAACAGGGGCATGTATTTTAAATGATCCTTTTAAATTTGCAAAAGCAGTAGGTAAAAACCTAAACGATCATCTTTTTTAATGATCCCCCATCTAAACAAATAATTAAACATTTAAATATGAAAGACACTATACAACCAAATGATTATCACTAATATCAGGTTTCTTACCACGGTATGACTTCTTTTTATTCCTATTTATTTTTATCCGATATTTCGGAACGGTGCACGCTCCATGCCAGTCAACCCGTGACCATGGAGCGTGCAACCGTTCCGAAATATCGGGAAAATAAAAAGAAGTCATGCCGTGGTAAGAAACCTGATATTAGTGATTATTTAGTGAATAACCACGAAAGTCTTAAAAACTATACAACCAGTGATGTAGGTACCCCAATATCGGATATCTAATATTGTGGATACCTGTTTATCCAATATTGAGGTAACTAACTAACCTACTTGTACAATAATCGGTTACGAAAATTTCACCCTGCTCAATTATGGCTAAAATGCGTTAAGTTCTGTAATCTATTTACGCGCCCTAGCTAGTATCTATCACTGTCACAAACAGTACTACATACAGCGTTCTGAATTCAAGATCTAACTAAATCGTCGAACGGAAAAATCATACTGGATGGGAAAAATCTTAGAGGATGGAAAAAAATAAAAGAAAAAAATACACTTTGAATGTTGACAGCGAACTGAAGGCAAAAATGGCGCAGACAACTAACAAAATATTAGTAACTTAAATTGGCGAAGTAGTTTTAGTTTTTATATGTTGATAGCTCGCTGGAACGCAGCAACCCCATTCGTTACTTCGAATGGAATTGTACGAAATTGACACAAGTTGCCGTCAGCTTCAAAAGCAGTGTAAAGTTCTCAGGTTTCCAGAATCGGTATCTGATGGTAGGCTCTGCGCAATGATGTTGCTAAATACGCGAAATTTCGATACTTTTGCTACGACGTTCTCAACGCTGGATTGGAATACGCATTTAGTTGGGTATATGTATTGATCGTCACTGAGTAAAAGATACACATCTTTTTTTTATGATTCGCGTTTGGTGTAATTAGCACACCAAGGTGACTGACTGGGCTCGATAAACTTGTCCTCCAGGAGTTTAATTTCCGCGCCAAGTAGAAACATAATGCATTCGAAACCATGTTCCTTATCACGGCTAATTAATATAAAGCCCGTGAGTCTGTTTCCAAATTTTTTGCCGGACTGCCAACCAAACCAAATGCTGTAAATCAAGGAAATACTTATCAGATGACGCCTCAACACTTCATTGAGTGTACTACAGGAGTGCGAATAATATCGTGCCTAATTATGACGATAGTGCATTGACCTCGCATTACTAAAATGTCGGACGAACCACGTTATTCTTGCAGTTCGATATTTAACATACAAAGTCCGTCAACAGTGAATACCATATTATGTGTTGTAGCATGGTTGTAGCCATAGATTCCAATATCTATGGTTGTAGCCATAGTCACGTTTTGTTTACATGTTGTTTTGTGTAATTATGTATATCTGAACAAATCGACTGTTAATAAAGCGGCAAGCTTCGTTTATCAATGAACGCTTTGACAGTTAAGGTCAGGCCACACAGACGCGGTATAGCGGGAAAAGCGTTTCGGGGGCGGACCTGCGGGAAGCGAATGCGTGCCGGGGCATGCCACACAGCAATCCCGAGTGTAGTTCGTGACGGG
>NW_020653200.1:13140753-13174407 GCF_003589595.1 Hyposmocoma kahamanoa | reverse complement strand
CCCGTCACGAACTACACTCGGGATTGCTGTGTGGCATGCCCCGGCACACATTCGCTTCCCGCAGGTCCGCCCCCGAAACGCTTTTCCCGCTATACCGCGTCTGTGTGGCCTGACCTTTATACATTTGTTAATTATGATATCGACTGTCGCTTTACTGAGATCACTGGAAGCCACTATAAAACTCGACAATGAGTTGGCCAAAGTGTTCGAGCCAATTTCTGGGGTTTCATCGCTGCAAACTGCAAAAGCGTTCTGTTGTCGAGGTCTGCTATTGTATACTTTTGCAAAATGGCCGTTTTTGTCTCAAGTTAAGCAAGTTGCAAACACGACACGAATGTCTTTTAGACTCACAAAAATAGCAGTTGTCGTTCGACGAGGATTGTTTGGGCCCAGAAACAGCATTAATAAATGTGCTAGCAGATGGTTGTTGTAATATTCGTTGTTAGTCTGCGCCATTTAGATGTTTCAGGCTACGAACAACTCTCATTCATTTAAATTTATTTAGTTAAAACCAAACTAGACGCAGTTTGATTGACATGTAACGTACTATGTGTATTTCTTATAAATACACTTTAAGGCATTCACCACGTAGACGTAAGATTTAGATAAAGCTCACTAAGCTTGTTAGCATTAGCAAGCAAGATGGAGCTAAATATTGACTAAATGGACATAAAGATTGCCTTTTTAAATAGGCTATTAGTTAAAACCGTTTACATGAAGCTCAAACTGCAGTTCCAGAAATCTTATACAAGGGTTTTCAAATGCCAGTTATGGTGGAGATCTGGATCGCAAATCCTGAGGTCTTACTATGAACTCTTGTTACAGTTTACTATGGGTTCGTAACGACAAAAAAGCGGATTGGCGATATGCATTTCATGTAACGCTGTCTCACAACGATTAATTTTCTAAGCCGAATCGTAATAAGAGTTCATAGTAAGACCCCTGTATGGCTACGTTTTTACGGCTCAAAGAGGAGCTGCATGCTGGCAGGGCATAAAACAGCGGACAATAGCTCTTTCCACTGCCGAAGCGGAATATGTGGCCTTGCCAGAAACAACGAGAGAGACAGTATTAATAAGAAGACTTAAAAGCAAAGATAATCTGCCCTGAGGAACAGTGCATCACCATATTCATGCCAATATGCTATAGCAATCACAGAGAACTACCAACGCACAAAGCATATTGACCTACGTTATCATTTTGTCAGAGAGGCTGTAGAGGACCATCAGGTAGTAATAAATTACATTGAAACTGTGTGGTATGAAAATGTATGGTTGTAGATGTTTTAACTAAAGCCTTGGTGAAAGGGAAATTCGAACCTGTTTTCCATCCTCTAAAGTATACCTCTGACGATTTTTTTTCCGACCTGACGGGTTTGAGAAGAGCGATTGAGTGAAGAACATTGACCTACCAAAGAATAAATGATTTCTTAATATTAAAGGAGTGTTAAGAAAGAGATCGCATTGTGTGTGCAAGCTTCGTTTGTTAATATCTTGAAATCGGAAGACGTAATCTCTACAAAATTTTCTTGTATCATCAGGCTAATTTAAAATTAGGTACCTATTTTTGGGGTGTTTTACATTCATCATCGATCAGTTACTTATAGGATGGAAAGATTAGTTACATCAATAATATCACATAATCATGTTTGTACACTCTTTGTACTAAATGTGTTCACTCAATATTTACTAGCTGCCGGTTACCATAAGCTTATGAAACTCCTCCAGCTCTATCAATAAATGAGAAAACTTGAAGAAAATCGATTTAATATTATAACAAAGATTTTTATTACTTTTTCTTTCTTTTAATATACTATATGACGTAGAAAATCACGACATGAAGGAGAGTTATTGCGTGAGGCGCACTATAAGTTTCCGGAATGAATAAGAAAAAAATACTATAAATGGTCAGAATTGAATTTATTGTTACTCAAAATATTCTCCGTTAGCATTAATGCACTTTCTCATACGAATGAACCAATTTTGAAAACATTTATGCCACTCCTCCATGATAATCTCTGAAAGTATTTTTCATACTCTACGACAGCCTCTTAAGGTGATGAAAATCGTTGACCGCGTAACAGGTTCTTAATTTTTGGAAATAAATAAAAGCCACAAGGTGCCAGGTCGGGACTGTACGCGGTATGACTCATAAGGTCAACGTTGTTCACCTTCAAAAATTCACTTGTCTGTCTGGCGGTGTGAGAACTGGCATTATAATGGTCCAAGATGATACGGCGTTTACGGTTATTTTTACGGAGTTTGTCAATAGCTTCCAGCAAACAAATGGTTGTGTACCAATCACTATTCGTGGTACAACGATTCTCCAAAGCAACAGTAGCCACGTGTCCAGTTTTATTTAAAAAAGAAGCAATCATCCGCTTAGAGGCACTTTGCATGTGCGCCGCTTTGGTTGGTTTCGACTCATCTCGAAAGACCCAGACGCTCGATTGCTGTTTTTTTAGGATTGTAACCATAAATCATGTTTCGTCACCCATTACTATGTCCCACACCAAATTTGACGCCCCTTCGTTAATCTGATAAGCATGGCATTGCACCAAGAGACGCGATCAGTTTTTTGAGCCTCAGTCAAATTGTGTGGGATCCACCGAGAGCACCGTTTTTTTACACCCAAATGTTTGTGTAGTATTGATTGTGTTTGCCTTTGCTTAAAGTTGCCCGAATACTTAGAGGATGGAAAAAAAAAGCCCGAATCTCATGGTATGTGACATGCCTATCTGTTTTGATCATACGGCGCACAGCATCGATGTTTTTGTTGTTCATAACAGTGGACGGGCGACCATCACGAAATTCGTCAGTGAGATACACACGACCGTGCTTAAATTCTGCAAACCAGCTATAAATAATCGTCTTGCATGGTGCTTCTTCGCCAAAAGCAGTTTGAAGCCGAGTGAAGCTCCGCTGAGCTGTTAAATTACACTTAAAGTCGTAGAAAATACTAAATATGCACTAAATCTATGCGGCCACCAGTGTCAGTTTTTTAATGGTTTTAGAATAATATAAAATTTTGGCGATTATCGCCAGTGTCAGTTGAGTGAGATGTCTATGTTTTTTCTATCCTGGAAGGTTTTAGGCTTAGAGGATGGAAAAAAATAGTTTTAGGAGACGACAATAATTTTATTTTAAAGTGACTCTCATAATCCCATGAGCCGGTAATGTAAAAAAAAGATTGAACACCTTTGCTCTGACAATAATTGGGTGTGATAAAATAAATTACAATATTATTTAGGAGACCTACTCAGTTCAGCGCTATGTGTATATGAGAATTTTAAAATTAATTACTTTAATCTCCTGCCTACTCCTTTAGAGACCTTTTTTTTTTACAGTATTTTTATGAAACTTTCAGGAATTGTTGTTAATATTTTAGAAAGTATGCGAAAAATATTGAAAAAAATATTTGTGTACGGCACTATATTAAGATGTCCATTCAAAATTTTGAATGGTTGTAAGTGGACTAATTAGCAATTAAGTTACAGGAATAATTGAATAAAATATTACTTATTGAAAAATCAAAACACAAATTGTACCTATTACATATAAACTTAAGAAATGAATAAAAAATAAGTATTTCTTATGAAAAAACAAGATATTACTTCTATCATTTAGACGTTATTACTATATAATCTAATTTACAAAATTTTTTAAATTGTAAATGTAAGAGATGTAATGTGCATGTAAGAGATTAACATAAACATATTTATTCTAACTTTCAGCCCCGTGAAATTCGATGAAACAGTTTCTGTTTGGCACAAAACACTGACAAATCTCAGATTTTTTACAGTTTTTCTTATTACAACCAATTTTTTTCAGCTTAACTGTTTTAAACTGTTATGCCTTTAATTCCCTTATAGTCAAATAGAGACACCTTCCGTTTTCAAAATTTATGTTCTATTTGTACAGTCAACAAAAATAATATTGTCATCGATATACCTACTGCTGGTAGAGACTACATAATGCCCATTTCGTGGTATCTATCGGCAAATAGGCGGGTTGCAAACACTAAATTCAGGCTCAAACTTGTGTTCGACCAATTATCTTGCTTGTCATTAGCTTTCTGGCAACTGAGGACCTGTAATCAGAGTGAAGGTTGGAAGGATGGGTAACACGTCTACGTGAACGCGATATGGATCTCAGATGTCTTCTCGATCGCGACGGTAATGATGATGAACTGGCGAATACTTCCGAATTATCGGAAAACGCTGGAGAAGACACAACAGCATCCGATATATCGCGCTGTTATTACAATAGTGTTATAACTTAAAATATTTGAAATTTAAGATTATAGTTGGGGAACGGTTTTCACGCCAATGAAACCGTTGTTAAAATATTGTAAGAAACAATTAAAAGATATCTACTTAACTCAAAATGAGATAAACTTTTTGTGAGCCAGTTCTGAATAAAAAAAACAGCCCTGGTCAAAAATAGGATATTATTATTTCCCTTTTATTTTTAAACATATTTGGCAAGCAGGAAATTGTATGCGTTTGTGGAATAAACTTTAACCTACACATGTTCTTTTCTAAATCTTTCACAGGAAGAGAATAATTAGTTTTTCATCGACTTTAAAAGAATACCCTTTTCGAGTTAATACATTTTTATATTCACATTCGATATGTGCTTCGTCACTTCGTCGTTCGTTAGTTTGATTGCGATTCGGTGGCCTATATTCAAGATCGTCATCGGAAACGTCACCATAAAACAATCTTGGAGTCATTGAACGTCTTTAATTCTAGTATTTCATTATCTAATCTGTCAAATCATAATCTATCATAACTTAAGAAAAAAATATATAAGTTGAAAAATATACGTATAATATTTGAAAGATTTGATTATGTACTCTGTAAAGAACATGTGCAGGCATACTTACATCTTATATCATATTCTTTGCAGAGGACATAAAGTTTGTTAGGTTATTTGTCGCTAAGTATTTTTTTTTTCTGAAAAATATTTATCTACATAATTAATTTATTAATTAGACAAGTCATTTAGGGACATATATTGCTTAATTTATTAAACTTTGAAATCATGTAGACTGACTAACTTAGACTCGCACAGACGCATTCTTGCACTGGCTCCGTCAGATGCTATTTAGAAAAAAATACAGATAACAGAAGACCTTTATCTATTGCTTTGACAACTTAATAACTTACTTATGGTATTAAAAAAAATAGTAAGCTTGCCACCTTTAGTTACGTCAGGAGAATTTTTGGATTTCTATGTACTCCTCGGAGTACAAATGTAGGTAGAAGGTTAAGCATTACAAATATTGGACAGCGTGTTTCAACAATGACCATTAAAACCGTAAAAAAGTGAGATGTCAACTCCTATTTTTACATTTCGACATTTCTCCCAGGATGGAAAAATATAAGCTTTTCTCCTATGATTCAATTTCTGAATTCAATTCTAATTTCGTTAATATTTTCTTTTGCATCATTTATGAACATCAAGCTGGTTATATATACTCTTAGAGGATGGAAAAAAAGTCTAAGTATATACGCGATGTTTATGGACAACGTCAGTCATGTTAAAAATAACCATAGATATAAGATTTGAATAAACGTAGTGCTTAAATTCTCTTTGAATTTAAATCAAACGTTGGATTTTGAACTGTCGTTGTTTGGTACATTTCGACGCTATATTTTAATTATTTTGTAGCTAATCATTTTAAACAGCGTTGTGTTTACTTAAAAAATAATCATACAAAGACATTAGAATGTTGTCGGCGGCGAAGGTACGCATTCATGGGATGCAAGATGAAAATTGGGTGATAAAGGACAAGATCAACCAATACCGGGGCCTAATTAAACTGTACGGTAAGAATTAAAGATTTCTAACTAAACCTTATACAGTATAGGGTCATGTCACATTATATCCTTCAAATTTTATGATTTCTATACGTATTGTGTTTTTGACGACCCCGGATTGGTGAACAGGCCTCGAGATCGTTTTCCAGTGGGACCATTTTTGACGACTTACTTTTCTAAGTATTACTGTTGTAGCTGTTCTAGGTAACGCGCCCCGGATAAATTTAATTACTCTGATGCTCATAGGACAAAGAACTTAGTAGTTTATATTATAAATGTTACTGTTTTTAGGTCCTCCCCCCATGAGACCCCCGGTATCACTTATGACAATTTCATTAATATTTTTTATTTCACGCTATCTCAATGCGTTCGTTTGATCTAATATTAAGTCACGTTGCATTACTTAATACATTAACGATTGGTAATAATGTGGGTATTTTTCATTGGCGCATGAGTATGCAATGGAAACCCTTACTCGAAATTGAACCTTTATGCAAATGCCGACATGGTGAATTCTCGAAGAGGTAATTATTGTTTCAAAGTTACTTACTACCTACCTGGGCTTTGTGTTTTTCAAATAGGAAGGATGTTAATCTTTTGTTTTTTGATATTATTATAAAATTAACGAAATAAAATTCATTTGTAGTAGTTTTTCCTACCATTTCTTTCTGTGCCATAGGTGGTACTTTGGGCACTCAAGTCTTAAAACATGTATCTTTATAGCGTAGATAGTTGGTGAATTAGTGGTGATGTTAGTCAATTTGAACGAGTCTGGGTTTGATGATATTCTTTAAGAAGAAGAAGAGACTTAAATGTAGCAAGGAGACATTCGAGAGGAGGTCATTCCTAGGTCAGTTGACGGCAATGAGTGGAAATCTTTTGATGGTGAACCGCTTTTTTCCTTTCGCATGTCAATACGACGAAAAGATCACTCAACCGTCAGCAGCCTTGGAATAGAACAAATATGTTTTCGAAAATTCATTAGAAGAATCGTTTGAAAATCCACTACTACTTGACTCAGTCACTGTGCCAACCCCCATATATTTTTTAAATATATCGACCCGTCATTTTGTGAAACAATGTCTTATCGATAATATTTGACTAATATTTAACTAATACTAATATTTAGTCAGCCTAAACCAGATTGAAAGATCTTTAAATACTAGTCCGAGAAGAAATAAGAATATTTATTATCTTGTCAATGGCAATAGGTATTTTAGAACTTCCTCGTATTCTCATATTTTGGCTTCAGATACAATAGTAGCTCTTGTAGGTACCAGATATTTTCAATAGAGATCCAATATCAAAGTCGTTGATGATTAGTTAGTTACTTATGCAATGAAAGAAATACACAAATTTAAAAAAAATCGTCCAGTTGTTTCTGCGATGCCATTGAAAAATATTGTGAAGAAAACCAATGGGACGAGAATGTAGCAATTGACGAGCAGATGACAATCCAGATCCAGATTATAATCCACTGGGAAATGTAATTTCCCATTCACTGGGAAGTAAACATTTAATCTATGGCAATCAAATGCCATTTCTGGAGTTTTGTTCAAGCTAACACTCGCAGTAACTCTGAAAGCGATTTAGAGCCTGAAGGTGTAGATACTGTAACTCTGACTTCAAACCGAAAACGTAGGCTAGTGGAACCTGTTCCCCATGTTTTAAGAGGTTGATTGGAGGTCAACACCACCTTTGGAACTAAAGTGTATAACTTGATGTACCTACTATTGACTGTACAAAAACAAATCGGTCTAAATGTAAATGTGTGGATGCACTACACTGACTTTTGCGAAATGTTCAGAATATAAAATATCCTTGTCTAACAAGGCTACTGATATTTATTATGAATGTCATCCCCAGAAAAAACTAAAAATGTTTAAATTTCTCTTTGAAAAGCAGTAAACAATAAACACGTTTATTACATTTGATGCAATTTTTTAAACACTCAAGGAATGTACTGAAGTACCTACTTCAATTTTTTAACGAATGGCGCGTGTGGCGAGTCACGCTAAGCCCTCAATGCACTCTTACAAAAGCGAATATGTGCATCCGTACACGGCGCGCGTTGGCGTGCACACATATAAGGTGTGCAGCTACGTTTTACGGAGTTGTCACACTTGTAGTTATTCTACCATGGTAACACCCAAGAGAAGCGAATCAAATTGATTCGCTCTGGACCTTTTGGAGGGAAAAGTGTCGTTTTTATTTTGACTTTCAATTATTTTGTGAAATCTAGTTTAAAGTGGAATAGGACAGTGCTATTGTGCCTTAATCGAAGATTAAAACGCGAAATTATACGAATCTGGAACTAAAATCCGTATCGGCCCGTTCTAAGGAATCCCGAGTCAATCCAAACACGCCGCCTCAAATTGCCTATCCTCTTTGTGGCGGCCATATTTACAGAAAAACTTATTTTTATGTTTTCGGCTGAAGGACTTTGTTTCCATGGCCAGCAATAAATGAAAAAAAAGCGAATCAAATGAAATACGTACGAATAAAAAATGTATAGGACGTTGGCGTGTCGACCGTGTCATTATGTTACATTTATAAATAGTTTAACAGCTTGGGACATAGTCTTTTAGCCAACCTTATTAGATATTGTTATAATAATTATAATAATGGACTCGTAATGAATAAATTATAAAAGAAGTAGTGGATAGTAAGTAAGATGATTAGACCTATTTTTTTAAATAATCCCAATAGTTGGATATCTACCATTTGAAGCATAGACATCATAGCCATGCATAATTATTGTGTTGCCAGTCATTTATTATGTTCGAACGATAATTTTGAGTGGTAGACGTGATAAATAAATAAATTCTCGTTAATTTTTTAGTGAATTCGCCGTATTTCTTTATTCAAAAATATATGGTAGTACTTGAGACATCTTTGGGCCCAAATTGTATGGAAGAAAAAATGGAACCAATATTGAGAAACTGATACTGTCTTTCCAGCCAAAAAGAATCATCAAAATCGGTTCACAAATACTCGAGTAATGACGTAACATACACACAAAAAATAGTCGAATTGTGAATCTTGAATTGTGAAAGGGTTTTGTTTGGTTCTTTTACGGAACAGTGTGTTGTGAACTATGTGGATAGCAGCTTCATTATCCTTTAGTTTAAACATGCCATCCATTTCAGTTAACTTGCTTGAATATCCTCTGTAGCCACACCAGCTCAGGTGAGGCCTCATTTGCGGCAAAAATATCTGCCTTTGTAAATGATATTCCTACGAATGCCTGTCGCTGATCAAATCATGAAATAGCTCCCCTTGCATGTAAACAGGTTACGCTTGTGATTGAGTGTGCTATTGTTGAATTTCCTTTGTGATCAGCATCACTACAGCCAATAATAGCTCTGTCGCCATTTTGGTAACTGATGCCACATGATACTGTATTTTTTGTGTATCTAAGTATCCGCTTGATTTGTATCCAATTTGCTTTTGCTGGATTCTCTTGGTTTCTGAGAACTACTCCAAAAGCGTAAACTATACCAGGGCAAGTACCGACTACATGATGAGCTACAGCTCCAATCAGTTCTCGGTTTGGATATTTGTGGTTGCTCCAATCTGAATCTCCCTCTTTCAAATCAGATGTAAATACTCTATATATCTAATATAATATAAATAACATAATCTTAAAAGGCTTAGATACATTTCTTACTCTACTTGGATTGCAATCACTAATTTCAAATCTGTAAAGTACCTTCTTTGTAAATGATTCTAGATTTATGAATTCCCACGCTTGTCTATTTGTATTCCTAGGTAAAACGAGACAAGCTTCTTTGTCATATTTGGATGAATGTTGAGGACGTTTATTTACTCTTCCGCCAGTTTCTTATCTTTAGTGGTCACAAGCCCATCATCTTCGTATAATTATGATTTCCTGAGCACTGATACTTAAAAGTGCTCTTTCTATTGTAAGGATCATTACGTGGCGTAAAGTTACGTCATATCCCTGACCATTCCGTGGCTTAAAATATTTTACCTCGAGTCTGAAAGTGAGTGTCTCTCAAATCTTTGCGATTTAGAGCTCTTAATGGCACTACAACTGTTATGGACAGGCGTGGACTTACCATCAGGCGCACGACTTGCGCGTCCCGTCACTTGGTATCATAAAAAAAAATAAAAAACGTACGAAATTACACCCAACGATGTTTATTATCTTCACGTGTATTTTAGGTAGACATTTGTTGGTGGGAAAAGTTGTGTGGCTAGGTAGCAGTCCTTACAGTTGATTGGAACATACTATTCTGTATCATGTCCTGAGTAGCAAGCGTGGAGAACAGGCTTCTCTTAAGTGAAGGTACTAAGCGCACTCCTTTCCTCTTTTCAGTCGTTTGACTTTGATTCAGTAACCACGGTGCCTGTACCTACAGGAATCACTGTGCCCCTGATGCAGTCATGACTTAGTGATCTGATTCAAAAATTTTGGAAGTCTCGAATTATGCCTTCCTACTACCTTCTACCACCTTCTACCGGTTACTTGCCTGGCAGCTCCACTGTCAACGAATTGGTTATTCCGTTCTTATTCCTGTGCGCATGCCATTAACCATAAGCGTGATGGTCTGGAGCTGAGAAGCTGACGCGTTACTTGCTGTTGTGGGTGTGGGTGGCTTTCTGTCCTTCAACCATTTCCTACAGTTGCACACCTCATCTTAGAACAGTAGTAGTCACAACTAGTGTGAGCACATATAATCCTCCTGAAGAGATTGCTAACTTGTTCAAAACACAATTTCGGGCGTCTACGCTCGTAATGTCTGATGGTCGGAATATTGATGCTGAGACCAACAACCGTGCAGCTAAATCACTATGTTTGACTGCTAAGGTTGTTGGAAAGGTAGTAAAGAACTTAATATCTATAAATCTATAAAATAATTTAGTATCATATAAAAAAAAAAGTTGAGTTTAGGTCAGAGCTATCGACCGAATGCGCTGTTATATGTAACTCCGGTACACGCTTGTTTACTGGATTTATCAAAAGCATTCTGACTCATAGATTATGATGTTTTATGGAACAAGATCAGCAAAATCATGTTGATTTTTTCTTGTAATCGCGGCAGAAATATGTAAAGTGGCAGTACTTCTCTGGAAGAACACTTTCACAAGGAGCTACTAAAAAAAGCCAGGAGAACGTACGGGCTTAGATAAGGAGGCATCATCTCGCCTAAGCTATTCAACTTATATGTGAATGAACTGATAGTGGAACTCGGCAGCCAACGTGTCAATTGTTGGATTGATGGTGTCTGCGTAAATAATCTAAGTTACGAGTACGTAGACGATTTGGTGCTGTTAGCTCGCACGGCTGGGTCGGTTATGTTAAACTGCTGTCAAAAATATATATTGCTGATGAAGAACATATAATAGGCCATAGAAATATTTCTCCCGGCCCGGGAATCGAACCTGGGACCTCAGCGTGGCAGTCCCGCATAGTAATCGTTCGGCCACATAGGCAGTTATCATCTAGTTTGTTATTGATGAGTGCAAGAAGAGCGATCCTATTAATAGCTAAATTGTAAACAGCAATATGAGTGTCACCACCTTCTGGCTCGAGTACTGGTTCTCGTACCTTGCCCTCGCATACTTCAAGCACTTGGTCGCTGCTGAGCAGTATTGAGACCTTGTGCCTCCAGGTAGGTAAGTTTCTTCCATTGAAATAAGTAATTTGAAACTTCGTTGATATCAATTCCTATTCCTACCATCTTGTTGGTATCAGTAACTTAACAAAGTTTACGCAATAAATGTGAAATGCAATGTGCCCACCAATTTAGTTTTTGACATCTGTTCTATGTTATTGTCATCTTATTGTATTCACGCAGGATCGTTAATTAATTATCTAGTTTCAACTCAAATGTGTTGTCCTAAATGCAATGGTGCAAGTTTCACACTGTTAATGTCAAATTTGTTTGTAAATAACTTATGAAATAAATACATAAATAATAATTACAACAACGGGTAAGTAATTGAGGTGATGTATGGCACATTATTTTTATCACTACTACTGAACTGGACAATAGTGCTTACATACATACAAACGCATCCTAAACGCTAATAATTGAACAGTAGTTTTACAAAAACTTGTTAAACTTTTGCTTTGCGAAAGGTTTATCAGTGGATTAGTGGCTTTACAGGACTTAGGGTAGTTTTCGCAGGGTAACTGACATAAACTCGGAGTACAAAAGTTTGGTAGGTATGGCCCAATTCCCATAAACCGTCATTATTTTAGGTTTAGGTAAGCATAACTACACGAACAAATGAAACAGCTTCTCCAATCAACGCCGACACCTAACGAACTACATGTGTTTGAAGACATGAAAAATACCATTTAGGTAATACTATTTGAAAGGGCTCAACTCGGACAGTTCGCTTTGCAAGTTTGGTCTATAAGTATTCAGGAAATACATAAGCACAGAAGCTTCATTCTTTACACCGTAAAAAGGAAGTTCCTTTATTTAGGTATTTCTCTCAATTAAATTAGCACCATCAAATAGACGAATGATTAGAACTATATAGTTCTATTGGTTCTAGAATATAGTTATTATAGTTCTATTGGTACTTAAACAATTACGCACAAAATACGTAATAACTCAAAAATCCTATACGTAATGTATATTTTGATGCAAATATGTAAGTTATGTTAAATAAGTTAGGTGGTACCCTACATATTTGTGAGTGAAAGGAGCGCTTTATTACTCTAAGGTTGACATAAGTGATTGATGAATTGGTTTGGGTTTTTACTTTATATTGATTCCCTTCGTCGCTTTCTAAGAAACTTGCGACCAGGTGTGATGCGCCTAGGTAAAAACCCCAGGGGGTATTTTCTATGAGTAATTAAACGTTATGTAAAGACCACAGACATATACCTAGATAGACGCCGCAAGTACAGCAATTTGTACGAAAACCAAGCGTGCTACATTTTTTGTACCCACTATGACGTCACAAGAACTGTTTAGTGATGGAAACCTCCTTCCGCTTGCCTAAATCGATTCATTGAACGGAATACGCATAAACATGCGTACTCCGTATACTGCCTCCGTGGTCGAACGGTTACCACGCCGGATTGCCACACAGAGGTTCCAGGTTCGATTCCCGGGCCGGGAGAAATATTTGTGTAGCCTACATTTATTTCTCTCGTGGGATTGGGTGTAATTTGTGGTTGTCTATGTGTGTGTCCATGGCACCCGCGACGCAGGGTTTCCTAGTGCGGGGCTATGTTGAGTGTGTGTATTCCATTCAATAAATTTATTCTAAATATAATAATTTTTGTTCAAGTCTTTGTTGATTACAAGTAGTCGTAATATTAATATAGTAAAAAAATACTATAATAAGATAAGAACAATTTTTATTCGTCTTCAAATATTAAATTTATTGTCCTTCCAATAAAATGAGCTTATTATATAACATCTTTTTGTAATAGATGATCTTATCGATTAACTTAAATAATGAAAACGCACGTCAATATATGAACTTGCAACTGTTGGTAATTGATGAAATTGATGAATGGAAAGACAAATGAAAATGTTCATCATAATCTTCATCATCATATCAGCCGGAGACGTCCACTGCTGAACATAAGCCTCCCCCAAAGATTTCCAGACCAGCCGATCGGACGCGACGTGCATCCATCGGTTACCCGCCGCCCTTACCAGGTCATCCGTCCATCTAGTATCCCACTGAACGCCTTCCGGTTTGTGGTCTCCATTCAAGAACCTTTCTGCCCCAACGGCCGTCAGTTCTACGAGCTATGTGCCCTGCCCACTGCCACTTCAACTTGCTAATCCTTCGAGCTATGTCGGTGACTTTCGTTCTTCTACTTCTATTGAAAATGTTACTGCTGACAAAGTATGATGAAATATCATTAATCAGAAGAGGTTTACTTAATGACGGCCTGGTGTGAAATTTTTGTGATTTGTTTATTATTTCTCGAATTTCTAACTCTGCTACTCTGCATATTTTGAAAGCATCTTTAAGTGGGATAAACTAGACCACCTTCGTCTTCGAAAGCGGCGAACTCATACGTATGACCAATTCCAGGTTTTTGTAAAGACAGCGCACTGTTAATTCTTTGCATTATATATTTTTTGTGTATTACTCGTACTATTTTCTTTACTCGTACTAGTTTCCTTAACTACCTAGAGTAACTGATGACTAGATATAATATGTCCCTACAAAATGTATGGTAAACAGTTTTTTGCGATTTCTGACATTTCGAGTACTCTTACCTCAGTTAGTCCCATAGAAAATATTGATCCTTACCATAAACCGGATCGAATGACATGAAAAAAGTTTTATATAAATTGCCTTTTATCTTGCTGACCATTTTTTCAAAATCTGTGAATGCCAATCAATATATCTTCAAAATTCATGGATAGTCTTCTAGAGCCGTTTTCCTGTAACTAGAACGAATAAGGTAGCCGACCTTGCTGCCCCGTCTCAAATTCACACCTGTATATATGCATCTTCTGATTACAAAATCATTTGCCCGTGGAAGGAAATGTCCCTATTTTTTATACGTTTACCCACAGTTATGGTGCTTTTGCAGTTTATAATGGCACAATTATGCAGTTTTCGCGTTTTCGACTGGTGTATATAACTACGATAACGGTCGAGCGCGTTCTGAAGTGTAGCAGCGGCAAGTAAGTGAATGTCACTTACTTTGGGCACGCGAAGTACTTACACTTGCGGCGTCTATCTAGATATATGTCTGCGGTAAAGACGTTCACTGAAATAGTTTTAACATTTAAATAATAGCATTTTTAAGTTGACCAAGGAATCAATAGGTACGTATTGTCGTAAAACAATGTGTAAGTATAAAGTGCAATAATAAAGATCCACTAAAACGTGATACTGACAGAATTTTTTTTTCTTTAATGTCAGCGTGTTCTTATTACCTGCTGTACTATTTTTCATTTGATCTCCTTAATTTCTGTTATAAAAAAGGCACCTATTAAAAATGCATTGCATAAATTCTGAAAGTACACAATTACAAAATAATGTTTTCACTTCTAATGCTCTTAAAGTTTGTATTTATGCTGGGTGTAAGCTGTATAAAATAGGATTTTATGCTCTAGTGCATAAAATAAAATCGTCGTTTAAGACCGAGACAATGACGCCTGTGCTAACAGCTACCCACACTAGAACTTTATAAAATAAAGTTTTACATTTAGGGAGGTTTTATAGTCACGCGTTTCGGCAGCGCCGTCGGAGCGCGCGCGTTCGGATATATGGGGGTAGTTAGTAGCGTTTCAAACTCGCGCGGTTGGGCAGCGCCGTTCGTTGAACGCGTCCTATTCGCGCGGCGCGGTCGAACCGCGCGCCGCTCGTGCGCTTCTACGGCCATAGTGCGTTTTAGTCTGACGCCGTTGAGACGCGCCGTTAGGTTCTGTTGTGTACAAAATGAATTACATCGATACGGGACGAGTAATTGACGAAGTGCGAATTAGAAGATGTTTATGGGACCCGGCCGATGATTTTTATAAGAATAAGGACGCAAAAAATAAAGCCTGGGAAGAAATTGGAAAGGAATGATGTTACGTGTTCGCCTCTCAGTAACCTTGTAGCGTTATAAGGATCAACACCTACTGTTCTTCGACGTTGTTGTTGCCTTTTTTTCCATAAAAAGTAAATAGCCAGTACTCTAACCGCATTGCCGTTCATTTTGTACACGACTGTCTCACAGCAGCTAAACGCGCCGTACTAATGTCGTTTTATAGTGCACCGCTGTTCAAACGCGCGCTGTCCAACAGCGCGCTACCCAACGGCGCGTCTAGCCGCGTGACTATAAAACCAGCCTTATTTTTTAATCCGTGTTATATTACAAAATTAAAAAAGTAGGCAATAGTAATTCTAATAAGTTATAAGAAATGGAAATGCATAAAAAATAAAAGCTTGTAGAATATAACTGAACATTATGTAGTCCGACCTGAGTCACGTGTAGAATTGACATTCAATTTCAATTAAATAATCGTTTATTTGTAATATTGCTGTTTCATTTCCTCGCAATCGAATTGAAAAGCAGAGTGTATAACTCGTTCATAAAACCCATTTTACCCTCGACTTGAGTATCCACATGTACTCGTCTCGGGTAAAATGACGCGTTTTGTGCACTTGTTGTACAATCTACTATTTTTGTCCCTTGGTACACTTAAATGTTGACTGTATGAAGTCTGTATACAATGTACACCCTTTTCCCATAGGGGTAAGCGAGAGCCACTTGGTACCATTCTGACATACATTATGTCGTCTCTCCGACAACATCAGCTTTCATACATGCCTGGCCTGTGAAATCTCTATGATAAAGAAGGTTGCATTTTTTAAACAATATTCGACAAACTTTGTTGCTAAGTATGTAGTACGCAAAAAAGGAAAGGTCTTCAAGGTCCCAACGTTGTAAAAGTGCCCACGAGGCCTTTTGACTTTCGTAAAAGTTTTATTCGATTTCTACTCGTGTAAAGGGATGAAGCAGGAATAATATATAGGTTTTTAGCAGAAGGTTGAATATTATTATAATACTGTATTGAATCAAGTGAACATCACTAATCGTAAAATTTGACCAAAAACAGGGCGAAGGAGCCGTCCGTCTCATGACATTAAATGCATTATTCCAAAGTATCCTTCGATATTCATAGCCTACTAAGGAAGTACTTGAAATGTACAGCACCAAGTAATAGACGCAATATATTACGAATCACGCAGCATACACTCGTTTGCATATTTGTTTTCTCGAAACTCATTTAGAGAAAATAATTGATTTTAAAATACATATATTGAGCATATTCTGATTGTGGAAGGAAACGTCTCCGTTTATTTATTTTCTCACAGAGCTGCGGTGTTTTTGCAGATCTAATGGCACAAGCTTTTCTCGTTTTCGATTGCTGTTTAACTATGTACTATAACGGACGAGCGCGTTCTGAGGCGTAGCTGCGGCCTCTAAGCGTTTATAGCTTACATTGGGCACGCGAAGAATGTACCTGCACTTGCGGCGTCTATTTAGATATATGTCTGTAGAGTGAAGACTATTTCACGCTAGAACCTCGTTTCTGTATCTGTCACGTTAAAGTTACAGCTCCTATACTAGTGCTAAAAGGTACATTTAAGGTAATTAATTCTAGCTACGATGCAGAAAAAAATTTGTAATATTCAATTCACGATTTTTTCTTCTTATTCAACACGGAATAAGCTGACCGAACGTTTAAATTAAGTTTTTCGTAATCGCAGGTAGACACACCATGTTTCAGATGTATTTACAAACATTTCCTAGTAAAAGGGTAGCAAAAAACAGTGTACTTCAATAACTAAGCACATTTTTTAGGATTATTTCTTTTTATTATATTACAAAGATGTACAATGAAAATGGTGCCTGTTACTGTCAGAACGTGACCGCAAGATCCATGAAGGAGACTTGGCCAAACAGAAGCGACGATACTCCCGTGATATTCGGCAGCTGCGCAAGGACATCTCAACCAAACGCGATGAGCTAGGGGTGGTGGTGTACGGAGACAAGCAATTCCTCAGAAACGCCTTCCAGGAGCACCGCCGACTGCAGCTCATGTATATGAACAGTCAGGCCGATGTTAGTTAAAATCTTTAAATATTTCGTCTATACTTAAACATGTTGTAATATGAAATTACATCTTTTTTAATAATACCAAGTGACGAGACGAATAAGTCGTGCGCCTTGTGGTAAACGACACGCCTAACCGTAACAGTTGCAGTGCTACGCAAGGTTTTCAATCGCAAAGATCTTAGGGTCACTGCCACTGCGCCCGTCACCCAGCGACATAGATTGACTAGTCTCGTGTGTCTGTAATTTCACCAGTACTCTTAACCTTCCAAACCGGAACGCAGTAACGCTCATGTTACTGCTTGGCGGCAGAAATAGGTAGTGTGGCAGTAGTTTCACGGACGAAGTCATTTACAAGTAGCTCTATTTCTACTAAAATGTAACAATAATGCACATTTTGGTATAGTAGTGCTGTCAAAAACCGGAACAGGAATGTTTAATAACAGCGACAGCAGTTCTTTATTATGGTATAAATAAAATTACGCCTTTATAGAAGTTCACTCCAGACGGTGTACATAATGTGCCGTGCAATATGTACAGTTCAGCTCTGTTTACTTTGACTACCATTTATTGTTTCTCTTATGAAGAGTCGTTATACAGAGAAATCTATTTAAAACATGTGTTTCCGCGTGGCTGTTGTATATACCTACCAATATTAAATTATTATGGAAATGGTTGAGTTTTTGTTCATTATTATACGAGGTAATTATTTTCAGTAATGTCATAAGTCTTCTAACTGAATGAAATATAAACCAACAAAGATTGCTCTCTGCGAATGCTGGAATAGCAAACTCGTAACTTACTGCGATGAATTTTTAGTTTAACTATTAAACATAATTTGGTTATCTGTGAGCATAATTGCACTTTTACTTATGAACGGGAAAACAGAAAACTGAACATTTGAAAACTTTCGTTCTCGGACTTTTATTTGCACGTACAAGATTTTCATAGAATAAATTTCAGAATTCCAATTTTATCTTATGTATACTTTATCTGTATACTTAATGAAATTTTCACATTGTTGCGACCTTTTATTGCAGAAAGTACTGGAAAGTATACACCAAGAAAATTTTAACAAGAGAAAGAAACTGGACAGAATCAGATTCATAAAGAAGAAAAAGATGGAGACATTTCGACAATCGCAGGTAGGTCTCTAAGTGTTTTTTTGTTGCTTAAAACTTTGATGAATGAAAACTTATACCAAGAACTATTTATCATAATAACGAAAGGTGTCGATCGCGACCTATTGGTTCCATTTTACGTATAAGTCCAATCGCTAAGCGGTGATTTAAATCGGTAGGTATCAATATGCTTAACCTTCTTTCCTCACTTTTATTCAAGCAATAGTGTGCCATAGTGAATCAGCACATTCTGTTCACCAACAGTTTTCTGCTGAAATATGCAGTGGTAGTGTTTATTTTGGAAATGGACGAGTAAATCAATTAGTAAAATGGGTTCGGTGCGCTGGCCTTTCTCGCTTCTGAAGTGATAACTTATTTAGTAATAAATTTTCCACAGCCGTACTTAATTTATTTCCTTGTAGGAAACTGATTTAAGACAAGCTTTTCATACAAACCATTCGCCCGTTTATTGTGCTCAGCTTAGCCAATTAAGCACTTTTAAAGTCTTATAAATCCTTTCGTAACTGCTTATTTTGCACTAACAGTCACGTACGTCAAAGGTAGTTTTGTGAATATTCAAATAACATGTCTGGAGAAAAATTTTGGTTGAATAATGTATTCGAACTCTCGTTGATATTAATTTTATGTAAGTTTCGTATTTAGTCATTGACTTATAAATAAATGGACGACGGGTCTAATACAAAAACCACGAAAAAAATGTCCCAAGTCAACCTATTCGAAATTTAAATTGTTATGTCATCGCAGTATCGCGCTGTCCGTAGAACAAATGAAGACTAAAGCGGAGTGTCGCGCTCTGTATACGATTTTAGCGCCTTACAAGTGCGGACACTTTTTAGCGCGGACCCGACGTCCATATAATTGTAAGTCAATGTATTTAGTACATTCATACATATAATACATTTATTTTGCGCCCGATGGATTACGACCCTATTGGGTCTTAGCTTAGCTTAGTAAGTTTCGATGAAAAGGCGCGTAGTTACCTCGTGATTGGTTGGTATTGGCAACAAAGTTATCGGAAGGGCATTTGAATTATGCGTTTAATTTGATTGACTACTCGTCTATCGTTCAAATCGCGTCATCCTCCGCTTGTCTGCTATTTCGTGCTTTATTCAGAAATGAATTTATACTCGTATACCGTGTGGTTATTACTATGTCAAGTTGGACTTTTCATCCTCTAAAAGATGTTAACGGAGATAAACGTTAATTCATTTTATTTTAGACGTGTTCGACGACATTATAGTATCAAACTTTCAGTGGCTGTCTGATATCGAATCGAGTTTTGCAAAAAGAGAAAAATCTAATAATAAATGACGATCGTTGTACCTTTCCGTTCGTAATTTTTCCATTTAAATGGGTCTGAGTTACATAACTAAACATTCCACATAAGTAATTTAGTATTTTATTATGTTTTAACAGTTAGAAGCAGCTGAACTAAGGGACAGAATTATTTACGAAGTAGGTGGAAAGCTTCCCGCAGAGAAAAAGGAACAAGCCGTCGCTAATTATGTGCAAAAAGCTAATATTAAGAAGAATGCCGCTCTAGCCATTAAAGTCATGTATAAAAAAATTTTAGATATTCTTAAGAAGGTATGCTCAGTGTAACTTAAAACTTTAACTGCTCATTGCAATATTTACTATGCCATAATCAATTCTTTTGCATGAAACTACTCATAGTCAAATCAAAGATAGATTGAAAAAATGAAAGCTATGAAGTTCATTATAGCTGTGAAGGTGTAAGTGTACTCTGTATTTATTATAGGACTCGTCTTACTTCACGGTGGTATTAGAAGCGTTGAAACTGGACTGCAGAGCACAGGGCAAGTGTTTAATGGGTGCTACCGAAATGGGCCAGCTCGCCATGGAGTACCTAGACGATAGAAAGTTCGAGTTTAACAAGCTGGAAAAAGAAATCAAAGCAAATATGAAAGAACGCGAAAGAACTTTAAAACTTGTTCGCCGAGAAGTTGCTTACTTAACCAATTCTTTTCCAAAACTCATTCGAAAAGAAGTGAGTATAAAGCAAACAAGTAACAACCTACACGAAACACAAACAAAAAGATCCTAATTTAAAGTACAAAACGAAGCAAGTTAAATTTTTTTTGTGTGTAATATCCCGGTAATATGCAGTGTCTACAAAACTCTATAGAACATCGTCAAAACTTGACTTATGTAGGTGGTAGTAGTACTTGTGTTTGATGTTATATCAAGACTAAAATAACACGTGATATCTATGATAAAGTCACGTAGCTCCGTGTTGGTATAATTAGCAGTGCATGCTGGGAATTATAACTTATTGAAGGACACGTCTCTTTCTGCGATGCTGTCTGTGAAGCCAAATATTTGCGTGATTTTGGACAAACATTAGTTGTATTTGTATTTTAATTTTTTTTTAATTTACATTATTGACTAGGCTACGGTTGACAAGATTACGTGTATCTAATGTTTTTTAAATGTTCCAGGAAGCGACAAGTCTGGACGACCTTTACGAAAACGAGGATGCTGGCAGTCACCATTCTGTGCACTGGGAGCTCGAAGAAGTGTTGGCAATTTGTAAAAAATTACAAAAATCTACTCTCGTTTCATCCTTCGATGAGATTTTGTCCAGGTTGTTAGATCTTTTTGGTTATAAATTTATAATAATAGGGGTTAAAGTATGAAATTGCCGATTTGTACTGAAAATCTAAATTGTTTCTTTTTTAAATTTTTAACAAATTTATTTAATCAAAATAGTTGCCATTATTATCTATACATTGCTGCCATCTAATGGGAAGGTTATTAATGCCTTTGCGATAGAACTCCGACGATCTAGACTGCACAAACTGTGTGAAAGCATTTTGTACTGCCTCCTGGGAAGAAAACTTCTTGTCACGTAGATAATTGTCCAAATCACGAAAAAAATGGTAGTCCGTTGGAGCAAGGTCTGGTGAATACGGAGGATGACGAATGGTTTCTAACTGCAGTTCCTGAAGGGTCAAAATGGTTTCTCGTGCTGTGTGAGGTCTCGCGTTGTCGTGGAGCAATAATGGTGAAGATCGATTCATGAGTCGGGGCTGTTTTACTGCTAGTTTTGTCAACATGGTTCGGAGTTCGGCACAATAGACATCTGCCGTTATTGCTTGACCAAATCGGAGAAAACTATAGTGAATAACACCATGCTGAGACCACCAAACAGTTACCATTACCTTTTTATTGGTAAGTTTTGCTTTAGGACACTGTTGTGGCATTTGACCTGGGGTCAGCCATTGCATTTTTCTTTTCCGGTTATCATAAAGAATCCACTTTTCATCACATGTTACAATTCGATCCA
This sequence comes from Hyposmocoma kahamanoa, assembly GCF_003589595.1. Taxonomy (NCBI): domain Eukaryota; kingdom Metazoa; phylum Arthropoda; class Insecta; order Lepidoptera; family Cosmopterigidae; genus Hyposmocoma; species Hyposmocoma kahamanoa. The sequence continues at coordinate 13,152,565 of NW_020653200.1, read as the reverse complement.
ATATTCCTTCATTTCTGTACCGGTTCAACAAGGCAACACAAGTTTCAACACGCGTTTCTTTCTGCAGATCAGTCAAATCATGAGGCACCCATTTTTCGTATTTTTTTATTTTATTGATTTGACGCAAGTGAGTCAATATTGTGGGTAAGGTAACGTTAAACCATGCCGCTAATTCCTGGGTAGTTTGACAAGGATCGGCTTCCACTATCTCTCTTAATTCATCGTTATTCACCTGTGTGGGCGGTCTTCCTCGTGGCTCGTTCTTTAAGTCGAAATTTCCATCACGAAAGCGTTTAAACCAAAATCGCACGGTGCGTTCATTGGTAGACCCCTCTCCAAACGCAGCATTGATATTGCGGGCTGTTTCTGCCGCGTTAGTTCCGCGTCGGAACTCGTATTCAAAAATCACTCGAATTTTCGCAGTATCCATCTTTCTTGTCTAAATTGAATAACAAAAACAATTGAAAGTCGATATTCAAATGTTTCAAATTTAAAAAAAAAAAAAAATCACAGAAAACATTTGGAAAAATTTTCATTCGAAAACCTCAAACCATGAAGATTCTATGAAAATTCAAAGAACCTATTGCAATAAAACGGCAATTTCATACTTTAACCCCTAATATTAACACCCTGACATGTTTATAAAGTATTTTTTGGTGTACACGTAACTATAATATGTTATATTGTTTGTAATTCCTTTTTATCTGCCTTTCTCTCTATACATTTCTTCCTATCATTAAATATTTTACTGCATAAACTTGCGCTTATTTAGGGTGGGTCATTCTCATTTTTTAGCGATCTGAATAGCTTCTTGTACGCAATATGTATATTGCAATTCAGTTTATTGCACGTCGGGTATAGACATATAGGAATAAAATCCGTCAAGAACTTTACTGCCGACTGACGTGGCTTCAGAGAGATTCAACATATTATGTTCTTTCAGACGCATGGTTTCACGAGGTACATCAGTGTATAGTAGGTACCTGAAACAATAGTAATAATAATGCAACAATGAACCGTACTTATTGCTCAGAACAACGGAACTAAATTTTCAATGAAATAATTGTGACTTTTTCATTGAAAAAAAAAAACCGACCTCTTCTTCTTTTAAATGTTATGGCCCCATCGAAATAATCAATGATTTTGCCAATGTCAAGTAAAAATAACTATGTACGGTAGTTTAGTATTATAAAACTTATACAAAAAAAATGGCGATTTCGCTAATGTCCAGTTGAAAAAAACTTCGATTCGATTTTCAAGGGCTCCCCCCTTTTTCCAAGTTTTCGTCTGATTCTGACTTTTTGGTGACAATGGACTGTTACTCCTTTGTACATTTTATATATTTTTTCCTGGTTGTCATGGTGACGGTGGTTTGTTTATTACATGTATTGTGTCAGCGGAGCAACTAGTCATTCTGGGGGACTTTAATGCTCACCATCAAGAATTATTGTTCCCATACCAGATGACCGATCACGCTGGGAGAGAGACGCGTAAACTTGCGTTAACTCTAAGCCTTTCCCAGCTTGTCAGTGGCGCCACCAGGATCCCAGATGTTGAGTCTTTCTGTCTTCTGTTAACAATTGATCCAGACCGCTACTCTGTGGTTGTGGAGACCCCACTGGGTACTTCCGACCATTGCCTGGTGAAAACTGTATCCGTATACTCAAATGGGTGTGGCGATACAAGTTAGCAGATTGGGACGAAATGCGCCATTTCTTTGCGTCATATCTCTGGCAGGCGTGCTTTGCTTCAGGAGACTCGTCGAGCTGAGCTGATGCTGTAGTCGAGGTCTTGCGTTTGGGTATGGAGTATTACATACCATACTCTGATGTACCCAATGGACCCCAAGCTCGTCCATGGTTTTACGCTGATTATAGTCGCCTTGAAGTACATAAACAGTCCGCGTACCAAGATTGGGCAGTATTCTCGACTACGCAAAGCTCCGAGTAGTAATCTGAAGAATGCTTTTAATAAGGCCGCCAAGAAGTGCGAAGGCGTGTTACGTAGGGCCAAGTTCGACCATGTGCGCCGCATAGACGCCAAGGTTGCCTCTTATCCAGCAGGCAGCAAATCCTTTGGTCCCTGGCCAAAGCAGTCGAATCTAACTTTTGTCACCCATTTTTGCCACCTCTGCTGAGACCAGAAGGTTCGCTAGCTCATACTGCAGAAGAGAAGGCGAATCTTGTTACCTCACGTAGATCGTAAAAGTTATTTGCTCATATTACGTAAAGTTTTAATTGAATCGGGCTTGATTAGTGGGTTCGATTCTTGGTCGCACCGTGAAATTGAGTTCCGGGCTTACTGTACTGCTGCAGAGGTAATTTTGCTACACTAAATGTAGAACACTTAAATATTAGTACTTTGTATATATTTACACATCTTTTTATATATTTTTAGACTTAAGGAGCAGAGGTACCAGACGGAGCGCCTGTCTATGCAGTTGATCACCAATGTTATGAAACGAGACGCGCTCATCGAAGGCCGCAAACATGCCGTCCTAATGCTGGATTCACTCAAGAATGTCGGTCAAGAGGCCACTGCTGTGTAAGTCGAGTCATCTTTCGTATAAAATGTTCCAACATGTTTTTTTTTCATTATCCATTCACTATAATTGACTGATGTTGATAAGTAGCATTTCTAGAAATTTAAATCGAAAAAAAAAATATATAATAGAACCAAATCTTCCACAAAAGACATATACGTCAAAAACAATTATTCTTCTACCACTAAGTAGTATAATTCTGTGCTCTGTAGAGATGGGAAAAGATGCTTATTTTTATAAACGTTTAAATATGCATTGTTGAAAAAACGGTGCTTTTTAAACGCTTTATATTTTGAAGCTAACAAAATCGTTTAGAAAAACGTTTAAGCGCTTTTATGTAAAAAAAAACTTGCAACGTTAGCGAAAAGCAAGAGTAGACCACTAAACTTTTTAAGATAAGTAAGTTTATTTGTCAAAATAACGAGTTTTATTTTTTGTTTATAACATAACATTATTATATTAATTTTTTGTTATGTGTTTCATGTGAATTTTGAAAGAGCTATTATATCTCAAAAGGAATTTCATTGTCAATGGTGTGGTTTATTAATAAAAAAACTGATTATTTGTCACTTTAAAACTTGCTTGTGTGCTATGTGATTTATTACAAACTAAATTTTTCAGCGTGAAAGCTAGTTTATATTTTATAACTTTATTGTACTTTATGATACTTGGTTGTATCTTAAGAGTATTACGAAAACTTTGATTGTACGTACTTGCCTTATATTGTTTTTTAAATATAATAATTTTAAAGCACCATATTACACAAAATGTAAAAATCGAACTGTCAAAAAAAGAAAAAATATATATCTTTTTTTAAGTTTGAATGATTAATTTTGTAATAATTCTACAAAAAACTGTTCCCAGTCGAAATATAATAATACGCGTAGTAATTTTAATGATGTCCAAAAAGAAAGAAAACCCAAAAATCAAACCCAAATTGTACTGTATTTATATTTGCAGCAAGCTCATACAAATGCTTAGGTCTTTAGGTCTATGTATAGGTACGTATTATGTATTATACTTGTGTTAGCCCTATTACATTGTCCACTCAAATCCCGTGCACACGTAGGCGCTACGAAATGAGCTACGAAATCATAATAAGTTACGAAAGCGTGTAGCTAACCTTTCTCATAGTATGAAGGTATCACGACATTTTGTGAATAATTCATGATATATTTCCCCAGACGTAATTACCTATCAAAATTAGTGTGTTCGTAATGGTACTTTCGAAATATTTTCCGTGAATCTTAATTATTAAAATATGGTACTTCTTACTTGGTTGTTATGACTCATTTCAAATAACACTTATTTAAATGATCGCTTTGAATTTTGCTATAGCAACAGGCGAAAAAATCTAAACAACCGTTAAAACCATTAAAAGAAAAACCAATAATAAAAAAGAGGGTCATATTTTATTTTTGAATACCAATTAATTTAGTAGAATGCAGTTCATTTATAATTTATCCGTATATCAACTAATATAAAAGGAACAATTAATATGTACATTTATCAAAAATAATTAAAATATTTTCAATAGATCAATTATATCTTTGAGGATCAAATAATATTATCCCATTTCTCAAATTCTGCACGTAACGATTTTCCTTCATTTGACATTTTGGAATGTTCGTCTGGCTGCCAGGTCATACTGGTGTCCCGGGTAATGAACGTTCTGACATCCTGTCTAACGAGGCTAGTACTTGTGACGAACCGCGAGTTATTTTAACTGTTCCCATGACCGATGTACCTTACCTAAAACATTCCTTCGAGATACTGAAGCGAAACTTGGGTCTTGTCTGTGAATTTCTGTCAATTCCTTTGTATTGACAGAACACATGCTTGCATGTGAGCGTTTGTCCTTGTAATCGCTGCTTGTAGCTGCGAATTCTGTCATGATATATAAAACTGGCGAATGAGCAGGAGGTTAACGGGTATCCTAACTAGTATGCATTTCGGTTCATTTTCCGTTACTTTGAGTTATGGCGTGAATGCTTGGGACCTTCCTACTATCCAGTTGTCCCTCTTTATATAAGTATCTATAATTTTTTTATATAAGAAAATAAGTGAGCATTTGACCTCGCATCTCACCTGGTAAAAAGCGACGTTGAAATGAAATGAAATTAAATGAAAATTTATTTGCTTAAAATATTTATTATTTATATTATGTATATTATTTGCTTAAAGTGAACAAGAGGTGAAACACAATAGAGAGATAGAGCTCATAGGTATTTTACCACATCTGGCATGCAAAATTATACTTATGGTGATTGAACATCAATCAACTAATGATTAGATTACAAATTATGTCAGTAAACATGCACAAAACATCCTTAAAGTTCTAATTTTGTTTCAATACATAGTTAATTAAAACATCCTTAAAGTTCTAATTTTGTTTCAATACATAGGTAATTAAATTAGTAGGGCATTTCTCCAAGAAGGGCTAAATTCTCTAAATTCGGTGGACGAATTTTTTTTTCTTAATTTCAGGCAAAACATTGAACGGGAAGGAAAACGAACTCAAACTTTTTTTTTCATAGCATCAAGTGACGGGACGAACAAGTCGTGCGCCTGATGGTAAGCTACATGCTTGTCCATAACAGTTTCAGTGCCATTCAGGGCTTTAAATTGCAAAGATTTCAGGGCACTACCACTGCGCCCATCACACTGAGATATAAGATGGCAAATCCCATGTGCCTGTAATTTCACCATCACCCTTACCCTTCAAAACCGGAACACAGTGATGCTGACATTACTGCTTGGGGGCAGAAATAGGTAAGGTGGCAGTACTACCCTGGACGAACTCTTACACAAGGAGCTCTACTGCTACTAAACATTACTTACATAAGATTCCGTTATTAGGGCAACTAGATTCTTAACAGTTAATGACATATTTGAACCACCAAATTCAGCTACCACGGAAATCAGGATAATTTAACAAAAGGCATAATTTTTGTATAAAATATTATGAAAAAGGCAATAAAAACATTCAATAATCTACACAAACATTTAGTAACATGACTAACTATTTTAAATCTAGCTTTAAAAACTAAAATTTGTTTACAAATCGACCAGAACTACGCAAACAAATTTCACCTTATGACTATTAACTAATATTAGATTTCAGTTTGGCTGTCCAGTTTTTTTCTTTTCAATTATACGAAGTATGTCCGTATCTCTTTTAAAACAAATTTTTATTACACAATCTGTAGCTACAAGAGCATTCAGGTTTTTTGAATTTGCACGATTAATATCTTTCATTATTTTTTATAAATGACGAGATAATTCATACAACTTCAAAATTTTCCTTCCGCTTTTTCTTTGCAAACCTCTGTCTATCTTTTTCTTTAAACATTTCATACACGTGGGGCGCACTATAAGTTTCCGGAATGAATAAGAAAAAAATACTATAAATGGTTAGAAATGAATTTATTGTTTCTCAAAATATTCTTCGTTAGAGTTAATCATTGACTTGCAAATAAATGGACGTCGGGGCCGCGTTAAGAAGTGTCCGAACTTACAGGGCGTCAATCACGCTTTAGTCTTCGTTTGTTCGACTGACAGCGCGCTTGTCAATAATGCCGTATTGGGTAGTAAAACCTTGTAAAAATTACCCAACTAAAGTGAAAAAACAGGGTGGTATATCATATTTTCAGTAAATACTACATTGTGTTATCATAGTTATCATTTAAAAGTGTTATTTTATGCACTAGTATATATAGTGTTTATATATATATTTAAATTAATCGTAAATATAAATTACAAAATCAATCAAAATAATCAAATAGCTAACTGTCTCTTTCTGACTCATTGCTTGCGTAACAGACTGAACGAGACCCATCACGTCAATTTCAATTGTTTGAAACACAAGCGTCTGAAATATTTAGAACAAAAATTTCATAGTTGCTTTGATGCTAATGTTATTACTAAAATATTTTTTAATACGTGTTAGTAATACTTTCAAATATTGTTGTACTCTTGCTACGGCTCGGGGTTACGAATCAGAAGACAAAAATACATTTGCCCGAAATAACTTTTGCATGATTTCCATAATCCCGAAAGTATTTTTTTAGGTTTTTCGGGAGAAGTATGTGTACATTTATTTTTCTCGTGAGTTTGGGTGTAATTTGTGGTTGTCTATATGCGTGTCCATGGCACCCGCGACACAGGGTTTCCCTAATGCGGGGCAATGTTGAGTGTGTGCGTTATTATAACTATTATTATTAATTAGTAGAACCTAAGTGTTTATTTTGGAAAGCGTTTCTCTTGCACAATCAATATCGCACATTTTAATTTTGTAATTATCTCACAATGGCAAATACCCTACTACCGTCATAGCCGTACTTTTTCACGCACAAGAAACATTTGCAAGAACTATGAGCAGTACGACTATGCCTGTTGACGGAATCAACCGTCGTCAGTGATAAACCGTAATAATTGTATTGAAGCAATGTAAGCACTACGGCATATAGAAAAGTGGTGACGTTTTTGAGCGCAGTATAATTTCAGTACTATGCACGAACGGGTTAAGAAAATGGTAAGAAAAGAAAGGAAACCAGAGCTGATGCAAGCTTGATAAAAGCCATAATATTAAAGCTTTGGTACATACCAAATTTTGTTTACTCATTGATGTAACCTAAGAACTTGATATAAAACTTGTTAATTAAACTACAAAATAAGTGTGCTACCTCAAAGATTAAATTGGTTGGTGGACCTATACTCTAGCCAAATTAAATGTAAATAAATTTCAATAAACAAAATCGTAAGATTTTTAAGATTTTCATCTTGGACTGTTATACAGTTACCACAATTTAAAAATTTCCCCCGAAATTTAATAGGCTATTGATAATACTAATCTTGTAATCATGCCTGTATGAATTTTGTTCAACAGAAGCATCAAATCACTAGTGATTTGAAACCGACATAAAAACTACTAGTAATTAATTATTATTTGTAAAACTGTGCCATCCCTAACGATTTCATTTATCTCTAGAGAGGTATTGTAATCGTTCGAGTTGTAGGTAATTCAAGTTCGTAAGCAGGAAATTGATGCGGGATAAAATATATAGTAAATAAATATGAAATAAAATTTACAATTCCATTTATTTTTGGCTACCATTATAGCAATAAGTATCAAAAAGTATCAATAGGTATCAAAAGGACTTAATTACTTTAGTTAAAAAATCATAATGTATCGGAATTTTGTTAACTATATAATAAATTGATCAGGTATTGCTTCCGTCTATATCCCAATAGCCTATTTAAATTCCAACTATGTGAGCATGCCCGCCATGGGCAGAACTAGCCTAAATAATGAAATTTGACAAAGAATGTTATTTACACCAGCCAACGTCTCCTAGCAACGTTTTGTTATTATTAAACATTCTATTATCGAATTTGGCTAGAATAAAGTTGTGTATGTAGCTGCCTTATGAGAAACATTAAAATTTCTATAATATTGAGTCGGCCACACAATACCCGTCTGTGAAATAATCATTATTATCATGAGTAAGATCACATTGTAGTTGTGGTGGTACAGATAAGTAGACAATCACAAATAAATATTCTAAAAGCGGTTTCAGGTGTACAAAAGGCATTAAATCTTTTGTAATATTTTGTTTATTGCGATCAATACATACCAGTGTACGTTTTCACAACATTCGTTTTTTGTTTTTTTTTTCGACTTTTATTTTTCGTTTCTTAAGTTTTTTTCACAGAAATCGGGAAGCATAGTATTAGTAAAAAAAAACAGAAAATAACCAAAAAATAAAGTTGGCGTAGTATTCACTGAAGGTATCGACATACGCAGGCATTCACGTATGTTATTAATTTACTACTCGTTTCACTTAAAATTAAATCTGAGGAAAAACGCACAGTGCTGCACTAATCTCCTTACGGTTTTCACTAATCTCAGGGTACTTCTATTCGTAAAATGCCGCGCGCCGTAAGCTTGGCCTGCACGTCGATTCAGCCTTACTTGACCTTACGATAACTCTGTTGTCGACCGATTCGATTAGATATCGTACGATTTCATTTTTATTCACAATAACCGAATCGAACGTCAAACTGTCGTATTCGAAACCGAACCGAAATGGTGTACGATTACTCGTACTTCTCGACCGGCAAAGGCTATACAAACGTTATTCAGAACACAGTTATCGAATGAAAGTTACCGAACGTTCTATTGTTTACAAAGCAAGAATGTAATCTGGAAATCTTTTATTATTTTAAATAAAATCTGGATTTTGTTCAATTTTATTAATATATTTTAATGCGAGACTTAAGCATTCTTATATTTTAGGCCTTTAAAATGTTAAAAATAATTATAAATGGATTTAATTTTTTTTATGGTCTAAGTTCGCCGACTAACTCCGTAAACGTTATTGGATAACGATATCGTATCAATCCGAATCGAACGTTTAACTCGAATGTTCTGAATAGCTCGGAAAGTGCCCTTCGATTCTAGAACGATATCCAATCGAACGAGGCGTGAAGAGGCATATTGTAGGCAGGCAGGGTGGAGGTGGCTAGTGCAGTGAGGATTTCATCGCTGCACTAGGTTCCTTCGCGTTTGGATACCACTTTCCACTTAACATCAGGTGGAGTGGAGTCATTTGCCTGTCATGTATAAAAAAAAAAAAAAAAAAAAAAAGGTATCAAAGAGTTCGGAATCGGCGTCCTGATGGTATACGAGATGCTTGGCGCGAGGCGCGAGGCGCTTGGCTATAGACAGTACCATAAACTACTCAATATCTGGAGATTAAAGTTACACATGATTCTTTGGATGTAAATGTGATTTACTTTAATTATTGAAGTGTTTTTATTTTATTTATTTATTCATGTTCGCGTTGTTGTCTCTGCCTATCCCGATGGGGAAAAGGCGTGAAATATACGTATGTTAACGTATTTTTTACTATTAGTTAAGTTTATCCACTTGAATAATGTTCAACAAAAATTTGAATAAATCTGTTTACAAAATTTAATTTTGTAAGTTCTGGTTCAGTTACTTATTAATTAAATGTAACAAATTAAATTAGGAACAAGCTTTTATATAATAATGCGTAAGTGAAATTAGGAAATATAAAAAAAATATAATTAACAGGTACTTTCTTCTTTTCTTGGACATTCTTTGTCTGAAGATACTGATGGTTTCCAATAACCCAATAATAAAAGGTCTATACACATCATCGTAGTTTTATGTGTTAGGTTATCGGTTTGTCTAGATGATCTTCTTCTATTTTAAGCACAGCTATACACGTTTGTTCTATTATATATTTCACCATGAGTACTATCCTACAAATTATTCCTAAGTCCACGAATTATCAGTTTGGGCTTATGTTTATGTGTTAATTAGTTTAATTAGATAAAAATATTTTTATACATTCTGAAATTTGTAATTGCCCGCTGATGCATATTTAATATGAGAACGTGTGTTAGCTACTAACAGAGTACATTGAGACCAACGGAATATTGCAATCGAAACAGCCGAGTATCAGGAAGGGTCGCAGCACTGCCACCGCATTACTGGATGTGGTGGATTGTGTGTTGGCTGCGCAGGACGCTGGAGGGGAATCCATTCTGACATTACTCGTTTTTTCCGATCTTTTGATAATGTGGATATTCAATTTCTATTAGCTGAACTCGTTTATTATGGGTTCGACTGTGATACCGTCAAGTGGTTCTCTGGCTATCTCAGTAGTCGTATACAGCAAGTGGAGGTACGCAGTGAAGCTGGGTCTTCTGTACTTTCTGGTGCCGCCACTGTCCTCTAGCGACAGTGGCGGCACGGGATCCACAGGGTTCTCGGACCTGTTTTATTCCTCCTTTACACTGCGGATATTGTAGATAGTGTTAGATAGGGACTGTAGATGCCATCTATATGCCGATGACCTACAAATTTATATTTCTTTTAATCCCAACCACAAGTAGCTGTAGCAGGTAACTCTGTGGACCTAGTTTCGTTGGCTAAAAATCTGGGTGTTCTTATGGATGGTTCTCATCATTTCGAGGGACATATCTTTGGGATAGTCCGAAATTGTTATTCTTCTTCTTCTTTTAGATGCTATGGCTCCATCGAAACAAACGATGATTTCGCCAATGTCAAGTAAAAATGAGTAAATATGCCGTACTTCTACTTTATAATATTACATCCCCATCGATACCATATCGGTAAACCCGCCAATGCCAAACTCAAAGATTGTCCGGTAAATTCCGAAAAGGTTCACTGAGGAGAGAATCTACAACAACAGAGTACAAACACAGACTATTGCAGAAACAATTTTTTTTTTAATAAACTTACACAGGACATAGACAAAGGAAGAGTGGACTAACGTTAAGAGAAAGTTGATATTGACGGGACGGGGGATTTTAGAGGGGAGGATATCATATAGAGGAGTGACGATACGATTACGGTTAAAAAACAGGTGCTCGAGGGAACCCTCTGCCAGACCGCATTCACACAGGGAGTGGTCTCGAACACGAATCTTGGCCAAGAACATAGGAGTGCATATGTGAGCTAAGCGAAGGCGAATAATTGCAGAGGTGATGTTTTTCGGAATCGATTTCCTAGTGAAGAACCAAGACTTAATGGGAAGTTCTGGTTGGATTTTGTTTCTATGGCTTGAAAGTTGTATATCGCGTGAGAAATTTCATTAACATTGATTTACGTATAAAACTTTGTGATTCTTTAATTAATTACACTGATACTGTATTTGAAGGATCTCTACTTTCCCGCATAAGATGTCTTATCCAGCGTTTCCAGAATGCATGCGCTAGGTGTTGCTTCCCAATTCTGCTTCGGACGCACGTCACCGCTTTTCTGAATAATGCGAATCTGTTGAAGATGGAGGCCCGTTCCCAGTTACATGTTGCTGCTTTTTGGTATCATTAAGACCAAACAGCCACCATACCTTTATGACAAGCTCAGGTACTCATTCGTGCATGCCTCTCGTCTCGAATGCCCTTGACACAGAACTGTCAGATTTCGAGGTAGCTTTCGCTATGCTGCTTCAAAATGCTGGAACAATCTACCGCTGCCTATCAGAAATGCTTCGTCATGGTTTATTTTTTGTATTACTGAAGGCGTATTTGTTTAATGTTCAGCAATCTCCATCATAGCTGTTGATGTGTCAGAGATGGGCGTTTTATTGTTAATTTTGGCTAGTACTAACAGAAATCTGAATGCTAATTACTACAATATTATTATTTACAATTACAATATTATTCACAATTCCACTATTGTTCACAATTGAATTATTATTTACAGTTGCTTTA